>NC_043989.1:9930166-10062666 GCF_902150065.1 Myripristis murdjan
TCAAGAGTCTCTGGCATTTGCAACTTTCCAGCAAGTATTTGTGAGGAAAAAAAAAAACTGCTGACTTGATGTCTTCGCCGTGCATTTCTCCACCAAAATAGCTCTTACCAAACCTCATCTCTCTCCTCCAATAGCCCAAGCTAATACTAATCCTTATCTGCTCTCTGGTCCAATAGGCATTGCTGTATGTAATATGCCAGCAGCCTCAGTCGAGGAGACAGCCGACTCCACGCTGTGTCACATCCTCACTTTGTACCGACGCACCACCTGGCTGCACCAGGTCAGTGGCCTTTTACTGGGGATGACGGGACTGAAGTGAATTGGGATTGATGCAACTGGTGGATGTTAATCAAACGGTTATTTAGAGCAGCACAGTGAACTGTGTTTAATATCTGATGTCACAATTTTAGCTTCCACAGTTACAAATCAGAGACCATTGGCATATCAGCAATATTGACACTTTCATTTCCTGCTTGCTGCTCCTTCCTGCCTGCTGTAACTAAAAATAGTCAAGTTATAAGATGCGGAAAGTGATGTAAAGTAATTTGCTCCTCCCATCACCAAGAGATATAAGATATAGTCCAACAGCCACATTTTGAGGATTTTCTTTTTTGCTGAAATTCGGCAGCCCTGACATGATTTAATAAACGTTATTGACTTGATTTTTGCTCTTTCGGCTGACTGATTTCTGGGTGCCGTTAGCATGTAATTGCACATTGTTATTCATGTTGTACGGTGTTGCTTTTCTGTCTGCCAGGCTCTCCGGGAGGGCACACGGGTCCAGAGCGTGGAGCAGATCCGAGAGGTGGCGTCAGGAGCCGCCAGGATCAGAGGAGAGACACTGGGGCTCATAGGGCTCGGTGGGTGGCACACACACACGCACACACACACACACACACACACACACATGCGCTGATACAAAGCAGAGTTAAAATTCATGGCGGCTCGGGGCAAAACTGCCCTTGAAAGTTCATAAAAGGCTTGTGAAATTAAAAATCAGTGCTCCTGATAATTAGGACTCCCCTTTTTTACATTTCACCCGGTTTAGCTTTTTGGCCAGGAAATCTGCTTGAAAAAGCATTTTCAGACAATCTGTATTTCATGTCAGGACGGACTATTCCTTATTGCTGAGACTTACATAAAGTATTTGTTTAATAATTGATAATTTCTATGTAAATTTTTAGTGGAGGTTGGCTAGATTTGGTACATTGTCGGTGAGCTTGTTGCTGAAGAAATGTGACAGAGTTTTCCCATCAACCAGCATTTTTCTATGTCTCCCATTTTCATTTTGGGAAGTTTTTTTTTTTTTTTTTGTCTCGAGCTCAGCTAAATTGGCTTCCCAAGGAGTTACTGCCAATAAAATATAAGCGGATTAACCAGAGGCAGAATGCAAATCTCCTCCCTGCTCTGTCTGGGAGCTTTTTCTGTAATAATCAGCAGACTTGTGTAGCCAGAACATTATGTAATTTGTGGTATGCAAAAGTTGAAAAAAAAAGAGCAAGAGCCACACACACACACACACAAAAAATGTTGACTATTGTGCGTGTGTATTTATGTGTGTGTGTGCATGTGTGTGTGTGTCTAGGTCGTGTGGGTCAGGCGGTAGCCCTGCGAGCCAAGGCTTTTGGCTTCAATGTGATTTTCTACGACCCATACTTGGCTGACGGTGTAGAGAGATCCCTGGGACTACAGAGGGTCACCACATTACAGGTAACACACACACACACACACACACACACACACACACAAAGCAAATCAGGGTACTTGAGGGGTCTAAAGCAGGGGCACTTTGTGGCTTATTGGCGAAGGCACTGTTTTGAGAGAAGTAAGTTCAGCTTCCTGTTGATTCTTTTTTGTACCTAATTACTAAACATGCTGCCATTCTTGGCCAGGGCGCTCTCGACAAAATAAATAAAAAGTTAAATAAAAGACAAAAAGACAACACAGCTCATGAGTTAGACTGACAACAGTCATCCAGATACAGCTGGCTCCCCAGAGATGCACGCACCCGCTCTTAATCCCTTCTAGCAAAATAAACTCATCAATTTTCACCACTCTCCATTCCGCATTCCTCTGACAGCAGACACAGCCGACAACAAGTCCACATGGTTAACATCAGTAAAGAAAAATGCAAAATGGATGTTTTGAATTCAGTTCACAGGAGGACAGGCTTGTTTGTGTGCATCAGTGGTATGTTTCTTGTTTTTTTTTTTTTTTTTTTTTTTTGGTGCTGGACTCCACCTCTCCCTGTGTATCTGTTGCAAATCAGCGCCTGCAGAATTCCTGTCGAAGCTAAACATAATTTGAGGTGTGAACAAAGTGAAGCACCGAAGCCTTGATGTCTTTGTCTTTCTTTGCCGTCAGGACCTGCTCTTCCACTCCGACTGCGTCTCCCTGCACTGCAGCCTGAACGAACACAACCACCACCTGATCAACGACTTCACTATCAAACAGGTAGTGGGGCGCCACACACACACACACACACACACAGAAACCCACACTAGAATGATTTATTTATCCTTACTTCAACTACAAAATCACATGACCATAAATATTAAAGAGGCAGAGATCCAGGGAGGCTGTAGCTACATACAGATGAGTGAAGTCACAGTCTCCATTGCGTGCTCTGCACACAACAGCGGATACACTCATGAAACACACGGAGCCTGTGTTGATCATTCCTGCTGTGCAGCCCAAAGCCAATTTCCATTGCTACTTAAGACACTGAATCCTTATGAGCTTCAGCTTCACTCTTGACCTTTCATTGAAGGGGGGTGGTGGTGGGGGGCAAGCAAAAAGAGAATTTCCTTATGTGGCTAAATTACACATTGCATAATTGTTACTGCTATCAGGCTGCAGTAACCACTGTTGCACCAGTTGTTGACAGAGGAGCACAATAGATAAATGATGCAAGACTTCTTGAATGACAGTACCTGTTACGAGAACATGCACACAGGTATGTTGTTCATGTAATTTATCTTTTTTGTTTTGTTCAAATGTCTGTTAGTGGGTGAGCGTGTCTGTCCATGTCACCGTCTGTTTGTGTGATCATAATAAAGTCTTTTGTGTCCTTAAAGCAACAAGGAAGTAGCATTTTGAGTGCATCTTGTGTCCATAATGTGATATATTTCTCATTGAAATGAGATGAAGGGGCAGGGTGTAATGCAGGGACAGATTATCAAAATTTCATTTTATTTCATGAAGTGGGTGGGGGTGGGGGAATTTAGGGGAATACAAGCCCCACTGAAATGAAGTCATTATGGAGGAACCATGGGAAATGCAGTGCACTTAAGGCTTACAGAAACTGCGCCAAAATGAAAAGCAAATTGATGGTGGACATGTCACTCATCTTTCATTCAAAAACCAATAAATGGCGATTTGCTATGAAGGAGTGAAATGCTGAAATTGTGAATAGAGGGCAAACCACCTTGAAATGCAATCCGCTCCGCTGTATTGCATTCCGCTGTGTGATATTTTAAATGGGACCGAAATAAGTGCAAAGCACAGTGTAGCGTTTCTCCAAAAGTCGCAGTCGTCTTGAGCATTTCAATCAGAGCCGTGCAGCAGATCGAACCAAAACGGAATGTAATCAGAGTCCAATCAGTCCTCGACTGAGTGGAGGGAGTGATTGAGGTTACAGGGTTTATAGACCGATTCCAGACTTCTTGACCTTAAGTCGTATATTCTGCCTATTCACTGGAGCTTTCGATTGACTTGATCTCTGCCCCGTCTCTCAGCTAATTTTACGTTGCAAAACAGTGAGCAGGTTTGTTGCAAGAGCGTCTTAATGGCCTCGAAGACTCAGGAGACGCATCATCAAACGTCGCTCACAGAGGCAGCGGCGAAGCCTCGTCCCCCTTAGAGAGTAATGTCTTCACGCAACAGTCCATCTGTGCACCAGTAACGCAGAACAAAATATTCCTCTAATGTTTTGAGAAATTCATTCTCTATTTTTTTATTTCATTGCGGCTGAAAAAACTTGTGCAGCTGACTCCAAAATGATAAAAGAAACCAAGATAAACCGGCATAAACCTACCAATAGAAATTAGTCAACACTTTAATCACATATTCAACTGAAAAAGTAAATAAAGTGAAGACACTGCACTTTATGTACTTTTGTTACTTGAGTGTGTAATAAAAATTTTGACTTTCTGTCTCAGTTTATTTTTGGTGCAGTCATGGGAGATTTTTTTTTCAATGTTTGCTTATGAATTCATTGTTTGGCTCTTGAGTCTTCAAACCACATGGGACCTCTGTGATATTTGAATCGCATGTAAAGTTGATCCAAATAAAGAATTGTTTGTGTGTGTGTGTGTGTGTGTGTGTGTGTGTGTGTGTGTGTGTGTGTGTTGCAGATGCGTCAGGGGGCTTTCCTGGTGAACACAGCCAGGGGGGGTCTGGTGGATGAGAAGGCCCTGGCTCAGGCCTTGAAGGAGGGGAGAATACGTGGAGCCGCCCTCGACGTTCACGAGACAGAGCCGTTCAGGTAACACACACGCGTGTGTATTGCTGTGTATGTTAACAAGATCCGCTGTTAACTATTCATCACAATTGTTAGCACATATAAACATCATATACCTCATTTACAGTAGCTGTGGAAAGTGTTTTTCCTGGTACGTAGAAACTCAGATATGCAAAGCATGTGTGGGAAAAGTATGTACAGTGACTAGAAACAGTGTTTACCCTGTTGATTGTTGCACACAGCATTATACAGTATTTATATCTGGTGCTAAATCTGCAAGCAAACACTATTTTCTTTAACCAGAAACTTAAACAGGAAAAAAAAAAAAATTGCACACACTCTAAATCACAGTCTAAATCATCTCACTTTCCAAAATTGCTGTAATTTTATCTTTCTTCCTAGGAAGTCTTATCCCAGCTCCCCTCTGTGCGCTGCAGTGGGATTTTAACGAACGAGGCGTTTTCTCTTTCAGAAAAGTGGAGCACAGTGTGGACTCAGATAGGATGGCATTTGATTTGAGCTCAATTTTTAAAAAAAAAGAAAAAAAAAACAAAAACAAAAACAAACTAAAATCTTCCTTTCCTTCCTGCATCGTTCCTCCATGTTCTTTGATTTAATTATGGCAGTCAGATCAAGAAAAAGAAAACAATTCTGAGAAAGAGAAATGCTAAATAAATGTATGTGTAGTTGACTTTGCAGTACCAAAAAAGTGTTAAACACAGGATGCACAGTTGTGTACTCAAATATAAATAACTGTGCTGATGTATGTGTGTGTGTTTGCGTGCGTGTGTGTGTCTCAGTTTCAGCCAGGGCCCGCTGAAGGACGCCCCCAACCTGATCTGCACCCCTCACGCTGCCTGGTACAGTGAACAGGCCTCGCTGGAGATGAGGGAGGAGGCAGCCAGGGAGATCCGGAGGGCTGTCACAGGTAACACACACACACACACACACACACAAAACACGTTGAGTGAAAACGTGACCGTGACCCCTGCTGACAAAAAGTAAACACAAGTTGAAAAAGAGATATTTTTAGGGAGGCTGAAATATCAGAGTGCTCTGCATGCTTCCTGTTCTTCTAGCAGAGCGGACTGAAAGCCCTTTCACTGTCTGTCCCTTTCTTCCATTCCACTCATCCCCCTTCTCGCTCTCCCTTTTTCCATCCTCTCTGCCTCTTAATCAGTCTCTCCTCCTTTCCTTTTCTCTTGCCTCGCGCTTTCCTCCTTCATATAAAACATGGTACAGTCTCTCTCTCTTCCAACATTACATGCTCTAGCAAAACCATTAGGCCAGAAATAAAATTATAATCCGCTTTTACAGAGTGAAAGGCAGTCTTTTTGCCCTCTCTCTCTCTCTCTCTCTCTCTCTCAGCAGATGTTAGATAAATGTGGCAGGCTAAAAAGTAGCAATATGGTGGTGTAAAAATAACCAGCTGCCAAATAGTAGAGTATCATTATCATATCAGTGGACACTCACTTTACCACTGTACTCACTTACAGCAGCTAAGTCCAAGTATTTAGTTACACCCTTCCCTCTCAATCTCTCTCTCTCTCTCTCTCTCTCTCTCTCTCTCTCTCTCTCTCTCTCCTTTCCTTTCTCTCTCTCTCAGGACGTATTCCTGACAGTCTGAAGAACTGTGTGAATAAGGAGTTCCTCACCCAGACTAACCACTGGGCAGGCGTAGACCCAGCTACCGTACATCCTGAGCTCAACGGGGCTTACAGGTAAAAACCCGACAAAGCGAATGTTTAGGGCCTTCTTGCAGTCATGTAAAAAGCTGCAGTCGTCAGCACAGCCTGAAAATTAGATTCTCCACGCCAGAATTTGTAATGGAATGTAAAGCACGTCCAAAAGTTTTCAAGACATCTCGGAAATTGAGATTTCGAACTCACAAAGACCGGTGTTGAAAGGTACTAATGACTTACAGAACAACAGGAGCCAATCAAGTTGCATGAATCAGATTTTTTTTCTTACTTTTTTTTTAACAACAGTAAACACACACAACCATAAAATCAACAACAATGAGCCACACAGTTAGGCCTAGTCAAGCAAAAATGTTACAAAAAAAAAAAAAAAGGCTTCCACACCTTCAGGAAATAGCACTGTGAATTCCTTTTGCTAAAACAAATCCATTTTGGCAATAAAAAGCATTTTGTTGAGCCTCCTCTTGAAACATGGGGGCGATGGAGATTTCCAGTTTAATAATATTCTTTTTTTTTTTTTTTTTTTTTAGCTGCAACCATGCCTGCCTGCCTCGAGAGCCTGTTTTTGGAGGGTTATCATCCTGGCAGAGCAACCAAATATTGCCAAATTACAATCTGGTCACACCAGAAGTAACCCAATACCAGACAGTACCAGAATCAGTGTGATAGTGATCCTTTCAGCCATGAATCAGATTTTTAATATTAATACAAGCCAAGCACAGAGACTGATTGAGCTGTCGCAGCAAGTAAACACGGCTTCCATCCATCCGTGCTTCAGTGGACACTGTGACCAAATCATATTGACACAAAGTGAAGTCTGCATCATCCATAGCCACATCTGTGTTTGTTCATTCATCCGTCCATCACACAGTATCTCTGACCCCGCTGATTGGATTTTGATGAAACAGCAGTGTGTTCTAGCATTTTCAGTGTAACCTTGATTGGCTCAGAGGGGAGGACAGACCGCTAGAGTGGCCTGAGCAAGGGGAGCCATGGTCTCCTCCCTGATGTTTTATTTATGCTGAGGTAAAAGTGCTAGTGGGGGGAAAAATACTGTAGGAAAAGTACAGAGTATTAAAAGTTACAGAGTTTTTTTGTTGTTGTTTGTTTGGTGTTTTTTTTTTTTTTTTTTTTGAAAAACAAACGAAACATTAGATATACAGTAGTGGAAAAAAGTTTTCAGACACCTCATGCATTTGTGAAATATTGCATTAACAAATCACTCTTAGGTCTTCAAGTGCAATTTCTTTTAGTACGGTCACAGCCAAAATACTAAACAAATCCTAAAAAAGCCATTAAAACTTAAAATTGATTGGTTCCATAAAAATACACGAGAAATTTTGAGTATTGGGTCATTTTGGTACCAGTGATGAAGGTCGTTCTTTTTATTAAAAGACACAATTTTTGTTGCCAAGCTTGGTGTCTATATAAAGCCAGCACATTTGAAAGTTCTTCAGACACAAAAAATGGCTAAAACAAGGAACCTAACGCCTGAAGATAAAGATTCAACTGTCAAGAATTTAGTTTGGTTTGTTCTTCTTGTAAACAATAAACAAAATAATATAATTTGTATTTGTTTGTATCTGTCTAATGCAGCCACACCTTTTGAAACACAAAAAAGATTTTTCCACAAATATTTCATGATAAAATTTGAGATTGTGAGATTGTGTAAAATTTTAAGGGTGTCCGAAAACTTTTTTCCACCACTGTAAATGATGTGATAGACATTACATGTGAACTTTCCCACTCAGTGTCAAGAGAATGAAAGTACAGAGTTCAAACAATAAATGGGATTTAAAATGTGTTGCCGTACAGCACTTCTGCAAAATGTTAATATAACCACCTCAAAAATAATGAATACAGTAATGTAAAAATATATAACAAAATGAAATTCAGTTACAGTAGGTTGAGTAAATGACTTGCTTTCACCCTTGCAGTGTTATTTGTTTGTTTACTCCATATATCATCCTATATATTATGTGCAATAAACATGACTGATTCACTGATCGTAGTGATGTAGCTTCATGGAAATGATGTTATTTGACATTTTCTAAATCACACTGAGCGGCGCAGTGCTGGCGTTATAATTACAGGTACAAACAAGATGACAAATTTGCTACTGATTCATAGAGTGGGCGAGTGCATCTTTCCTGCTGTACTGCTGCAGTTCTAGTTTTGATTATTTAGTTTTGATCTCTCTCTCTCTCTCTCTGTCTCTCTCTCTCTCTCTCTCTCTCTCTCCCCCTGGCAGGTACCCCCCCGGTGTGGTGAGCCTGGCGTCGGGCGGTCTCCCCCCACCCGTTGAAGGCATCGTGCCCAGCGCCGTGCCCATCACACACACTCTCCCGCCCGCAGTCACACACCCTCCCCACGCCCCGTCCCCTGGACAAAACACCGTCAAGCCACCAGAGGGCGACAGAGAGCAGCACCCCAATGACCAACTGTAGCCACACACACACACACACACACACACACACACACACTCACACTCACACACACGCCCACATACGCCCAAACAAAAACACCCACACACAGATAAACACATTCACACACACACACATACGCCTGCCTGTGTTGTCTGGTGACCAGAGGTTGCCATGGCAACCGGTGCCATAGCGATAAGTTCCCTAGTGACAAGTTGTTAATAGACAGGTTGATAGAGCGTCAGACTGACTGGTTCCCGATAGCGATCGATTCATGACTCACTGGCGATTGGTTCTCAGCAGCCAGCTTAAACTCCAAAGAAGAGGAAGAGGATGATGCTGATGAGGATGATGATGATGATGAAGAGGAAGAGAAGGAAGAGAAGGAGGAGGAGGAGGAGGAGGAGGGGATAGTTGTCCCCTGCTCCAACCAGAAGTCCTGAGACAGACTGACCCGTACTGCAGGTTGATCTTCATGTAACAACAATAGCTGAGTTGTAAAACGTTCCTTGGACAGATTAAAAAAAAAAAAAAAAAAAAAAAAAGCAGAGCGAATATAATACCAGTATCTGTTGATTCGGAAAGAAAAAAAATATTGAATCAAATTCTGCTGTCTTAGACTGTAGTTTGTCCAAAGTTAGGAGGGCGGGTTTCATGTCTTTATCTCTCTCTCTTTTTCTGTGTCCTTTCCTTAGTTTGATGTACAAGCAAAAGTAGTAGGTTATGAAATGAATGTAACCTGTCTGTGTACAGTTTTTAGACTTAAGGCGAGAAGATACTGATATTTGTATTCCAGTCTTAACAAAAACATGGGTGATGTGATCTCTCAATGTAGCCAAACTGGTTTGACAAGTAATACAATATCTGTTTCTTTTTTTTTTTTTTTTTTTATGTGTTTCCCCAAATTAACAAGCCCCAAAAAGAGGCAGCTTTTTGCACACCGTCTCAGGAAATTTAGTTTCCCCCGTTGGTATATTATTTTTTTATTTTGTTTGGAAATTCCTTTATATGCCACTTAGTGCTTTGTTTTTTCTACCTGCTTGCCTTTTCGTGTCCCGTTACATTAGAAAAAGAACTTTAACAAAGGCTAAAGTTGCTCTGACGTTTGATTTTGTCCGTTACGTTTAAGGGGCATGTGATTTTGCTCTTGGGACTTTGTGTAAATGTTTCCAAGTTCAACCCAAACCAAGGGGGTTGCGGGAGGAACGGCTTCAGGGTGGTGGCAAAATGGTATGCTTGGCTGGGACGACTTTCTCCCCAGCCTCGATTTTCAGTCCTGATGCACAGCGGTTAGGTTGATCGCTCTGAGAGACGAAGAAGGTCGAGCACAAGGCGTTGCATTGCCGAGGCATTTGCATCAGTGAACATTATTCCGTCGCTGGCTCACAGATGGAGAACTTGTTTAATAAGGCGTTATTACCTTCCTTTGCCTCCCTAATGTCTTTTTATGAAGTCCAGCCACCACTTCCACCATTATACCTGTCCAAATCACGAAAATTTTACCTTGCAAAGTGAGCACAAGAACAAGGTTTACAAATGGCACACAGCATCGACCTGTCAGTTTGTTTCTTCATGCTTCTCAGTCAGTGTATATATAATTTTTTTTTTTTTTTTTTTTTTTTTTTTTACTAAGGAAGTTGCCCTTCTAGCTATAAATATGGCAAACTAACCAACAGACCTGGGTACATTTCATTTTTTTTTCTTTTTTGGGTCTATAACTGAATTAAACAGTTTACAGTTGGATGGATCCAAAATACCTGGTGTGAAATAGCACAGAGGTGCAGTTGTGGCATCAAGTAAAAGACTGAGGATTCCTAATGTGTTCAGTTTTGAGATATGCTGGCATTTCTTTTTTTTTTATTTCTTTTTTTTTTTTTTTTTTATCTCCGCTCCCACACCTACCTTTAGAATTTTTAATATACTAAAGGTAACAAACTGTACAAAGTGCTCATTTTCATCCACTTTGAAAAAGGAAGAAATAGTCCGACAAGCTACGGTTTTATACAAAAAAAAAATAAAAAATAACACCATATATGCACAGTAAAGTCAGAAATCGCTGTCTGTCACTTATAGCATGGCAAAAAAACATATTGATTTGCAGCTGAATGAAGTGTTTATAGTGTGTAGTATCCCTTTAACATTTCATGATAGGTCCTCTCGGAGTATACCATTTAGCCACCCCCGTGGCTTCTGTGTCTATGTGTACATATGGTGTTCTGCCTGCCTGTGTCAATGTGACTTGGTTGTATCTGTGTCTAAGAAGCAACACTGGGGAGGGGGACTACACTCCACAAGGCCTCATCGCAAAGACTGCCCGCTAAATACACAACTAAACACTATGAAAAAACATTAAAAAATTTATGAAGGTACACTTGAGAGTCCAGACTAGAAAACCATGCCAGTAATCCATGGCTTCGCTGGCAGCATTCCCACTAAATATATCAGAGTATGCTGACATTTTGCTGCAAATGTTCAGTGGCTCTTTTGAAATTTGCTCTGTAATTTTTTTTTATTATTGAATCCAGCATCTGTGTTGTTGTTCCTGTTGTTGTTGAGGTTAGCAGGCGAGCCCGGCGATGGTGCTTTCTGGATCCCCTTCTGCCAGCAGCTGAGTAGTAAAAACAGTTCACTGTTGCCTACCTGGTCTTCATGTTGAGGTAGTAGGCGTAGCAATCAGGGATGGAAATTTCACTTGCCAGTGGTGAGTATTTTACAGCTCGGGCTAGTGCCAAGTTCTTATTGGCCAGAATTTGAACAGGCTCTTATGGAGATGGTACTGAGGTGACAGCCAAATATCGATGCCAGGCTAGTGCCCCAAAACTCTTCAAAGAATGCTGGGATATTTTGAATTTTACTCTGTTATTTCTCCCCACCTCAACAGACGCCTGTCACCTTATGAGGGAGAAATACTGAAATATGCTGATACTTGCATCACCTGCACAGTAACGTCTTATAAATTGTTAGCATTCCTCATTGAAAGCAATGGATGCCACAAGCTAAAACAGCAGACTAGCTTTCAAAATGTCTTGGTGCTCCTTGAAATTCCATCCCTGGTAGTAACACACAGTCCACTGTTGCCTACCTTGGTCCCCTTTATGGTAAAGTAGTAGGCGTAGCAATATACAGTATACATATTCTATATTCTACAGTAAATATCATTATTTTTGGTCAAAACTGACAACCTGACAAAGATATGTTTGTGACTGTATGCATTTGTATGAATTATTTTAAAAGGAAATAAACTGTGGAAAGGTGAGGCTTTCGGTTAATCCCTTACTTAGATGACATCATATTATAATTTAAACATACAACAACATCTTTATCACACTTGAGGCTTAGTTTGTGACAACATGACTTCACCACTAGCCTCCTGTCAGTATAACCAGACAACAGGACTGGAATTTATTACCCTAAAATTGCACACAATGTCACTTAAAGTTCAAGTAAATGGTAGTAAATGGGAGTTTGAGAGTAATGCTTTTTTTTTTTTCTTCTTTTCTACTCTCGACCAAACACAAGCCGATCTATTAAAAAAGGAAACTCTTGGAAGGAGCTACTTTCTTAGAAAAAAAAAGGAATCTATCATGAAGCCTTTCTGAATGCCTTTAATAAAGGGCTTTGAAAAGTGTTTATTTGGATAGACTTTTAAAAATCCTTCCTTCTAACAAGCATTTTGTTCCCTGATTAATAGGATAAGCTTCTAAAAAATCCTGAATTTTTCTTTTAAGAGGCAATTTTGCAGCTGGTAAATGGTGGCGCTCCCCTTGTGTCTGTGTGACGGTTAATTGTGGCCCCTCTGCCTGAACACTGTAATTGTACAGGGATTGCATTCATTAATTATGTGCTTGTAGTGACTGGTCACTTCCACTAGATGTCACTAGCACTGCTGCGAGCTGTACATGGTGGAGAAAGACATGCAAGGCAGCTTCATCTGTTTTCCTTTTTTAATTCACCTGCAAAACTAAATGTATATCCATCTTTGTGTGCTGTGTTTATTTGTGTCACACTGGGATGGCAGTTGTCAATATTGTTTTTTTGACAACAATCAGCAGGGAGCAAAATTCCCAAGGCACACCGAGGTATTGACTGCTGAAACATAAAGCCTCGTGTTATCGAATCAGAGGGCTCGCAGGTGCAATGAGTTTCTGTTCGTACAATGTACGCAGGGCAGATGGTAAATTGATTTTGAAATGGAAATGTGTCGTGATCAGTCCTGAATTTTAATAAAATGCGCGAGTGATTTCTTCAGCATACACCTGTGGGCTCTGCACAGTAGATCAAGGTATCAAAAAACAACATCCGTCAGCACCGAACAAGTTTTTGACATCGACTCGAAGGCATCAGAAACTATCAAATGTGATCGAAAAGCCTCCAAAAGTTGGACTGGCAAAAAAAAAAAAAAAAGAGAACCCAATCCTTCCAATTGGAAATTTGCGCCGCGGGAAATCAATTGGATGTGGTCTGATTCTGTGAGGAGACGCCAAAGACATGAGCAAAATTAATGCTTCTCAGAAAATGATGCCTTCTGCTGCAGAGTGAAATGTGTTTTCATTCAGCGGGGAAAAGTTGCATCAGAACGAGGCATCGGTGTCAAAATGCAAATTTCAAGCAATACAAAGCCCGACTGCACACAGGGCTGCACCGCACAACTGAAATACGGGGTGATATTTCAAGAAATATGGATTCCTTGGTTCCTTCCCATAAAACACATGGAACTATCTCTCTGCACCTTTGGCTATTATATTATAGGCCATTAATTATATTACACTAATGTCGAGACTGTAACTGCTCCCTTATAAATAACACTGAGTAGCATAAAAGCTGATGTCAAGGTAGAAATAAGGAGTATTACATATTTATGAGTCCATTCCACAGAAGAAATGCTTAATTTTGAAAGCCAGGTAACCGGGTTATTAGTTTGCTTTTTTCATCTACAAGATAACAGCAGCTGCTAGCCGCGCCGTATCAATCATGTGAGACCTTGTTGTGACCTGACCGTAGCCGACCTCTGGCGTTGAAAGTGGAAAGACCTCTCTTCACCTCTTTGTCTTTTTCTGTTTCTCCCCCTTTAATTCTTTCAATCTCCCTCTCTCGCTACTCCAAGTCTCTCTGATGCTTTCTCTTTTTCTCTCCATCTGTTGCTCTGTTCTTCCCTCCCTCCCTCCCTTCCTCTCTGTCTCCTCTCTCTCTCTCTCTCTCTCTCCCTCTCTCTTTCTGGTTCTTCCATTCAGAGTTACAGTCACTGGAACAGGCTCTCCGACAGCTGGAAACTCAAGATGTTTTAATCTAAACCTCAGGAAGCAGGATGGGAACCAGATGCAGTAAAACAGAGAGATGGCACGTTTCAATCAGCCAGTATGGGGACTTGAGAAGGGCACTGAGCAAGGAGCTGCTGGAGCTTTTTTTTTTTTTTTTTTTTTTTTTTTTACGGGGGAAACGGGTGTCTGCACAAACCACCGGGTCAAAGTGTCAACAGCAGCGGGCCATCAAGGTTGAAAACTCAAATCAAATATTCGAAACCCAGTTCAGAGGTTTGAGAAGTGCATAATGCAGCTCATTCAGCCCTGCAAAGTCACATCTTCCGTGAGCCGCGAGACGGGAGACGGTGACTTGTTCGTGGAAGGGGAAATTTTATTATGCAAAGGAAAGTGAATGACTAACGCTCTCCCTTCGCTGAGTAATTATCACCAAGCTGTCCTTGAGCAAGGCACTTAACATTACAATCCACGTTTTGACATTATAATCCACTTTTACAGACCCAGTTCCAGAATGTGAGCATTTCCCTCTCTCCCTCTTCCCCTCTGTCCAAGTCTTTTTTGCCTTTTTTTAAAGCCCCGACTGTTGGATGAGGCGTTCAAAGGCATAAGTTTTGGGTTAAAATGGACAACTGCGGTCAGTGGGTTCAAAATTTCACTGGTGCATTCATTTGATTGCGGTTTCTTTTTTTTTTATTATTTATCATTTTCTGTCTTTTTTTTTTTTTTTTTTTTTTTTAAATTTGTTTAAACGGAACAGCACTTGGAAAAACACAGGATTATGCAGAGGCCTTGTCTAGGTGTCGCCAAATGGTCAACTTGTTCAGAACTGGTGGACGGTCAAAAAGCGGATGATTTTCAAGTTTTCCAGATCTTCTTGAAATAATTAAAGGTGCAAAATGCAAAACTGTCGATTAACTAGAGCCAGCGGACAAAAAATATGGAATGAGCATGTAAGTTGTCAGCCAATGATGAAATTATACACACTCGGCCATCACACTTTATGTTCATTCCATATTTTCTGTCAATTGAATCTAAATAGTCCTCACTTCAGTGCAATTTTACATAGTGTACTTTTGAGAAGGAAATAATGTCTTTTTTTTTGTCTAGTCCAGCATGTGTCCTAGCATTGTTTAGTTGCCAACGATTTTGCTTTTGTGACGCACAGATGTTCATAAATTTTGTCTTACTGTTGAGCTTGTTAAAAACTGGTCATTTTAAGATTTTTTTTTTTGTTCTCCCATTAAAAATGTCTGCATCCCTAACAAATTAAAATTAATGGCGCATGTTAATGCACCATTAATTTTATGTTAAGTTGGTACTTCCAGCCAGAGGTGGATGCACAGAGGATGAAAGAGCATCACATCCTGCCTTTTCAGCACAAATAAGTGTTTACAGCTGAATTAGTAGCAAACATTCTTCATTAATGAGGCAAGTTGGCTAACAACATACTTGTATTTAGTATCTTCTTTACTGGAATTGTGTTGCGGGGGGTGGAAACAGATACATGGATTTATATGCTCACACTTGGGAGCAATCTTCCACCGAGCCACTCAGCTGGAGCAGGTCGGGGTGAAATACTTCCCTCGAGAAGAGACGACAGCGCACATCTGCACAGTGTTAAATTTTAAAGAAAGAGCGGATGAAAAATAAAGGAAAATGACAATTTACCTGCCTAGCATTGCTCATTGCTGCTGCCGCCGATTCATTCAGGCTTCCAGACTTTTTAATTTGCTCATGTCAACCAAACAATGGACAAGCAGCTCTCAGTTTTCCTTTCCACACTTTCCTTGTCATGTCACATATGGATGTATTCACTCCGAAAAAGAAAGTGTGTGTGTGTGCGCATGTGGTCCAGGGCTCCACAGATGAATTGAGTGCTGATGGACAAGGAGGAAATGGGTGGATTTTTCACACTTCCTCTTAACATCTCCTTTTCCTGTCCCCCCACTCTTCTCACCTTTCCTCCTCTCCCTGCACCTCCTCACCTCTCGTTTTGCCTGCTGCCATTTTCTCCTCTCTGCTTCTCATACCGCCCCCCTCTCACCTCTTCTGGGCTCGTTCCAAATAAAGCTGAACAGAAGCATATTATCCCCAGTGGTGGAATACAGCGGCCGCCCCGACACTGAGAAGGTGATGCCTTTGCATCCCTGCTGAGAGGAGCTCCCCGCCACCTGCAGGATTTCCATCAGCATTTGTTTCATTGGCAAGTTTTAGTATCCAGTGGATCCACATGCTGTTTCATAGGGCCTTTCTACCCCGCCAAGAAAAATGTCTACTGGAAACACCGGTGGTTAATAAACACCAGACACGTGCTTGTAAATTTTGTCTGCTGCTCTTGAGGTGCCAATTCCTTCGGCCACTTTGGCAGGTTAACCTCATTTTGTTGGTGGCATGCAAAAATCTTGCACTTAAAATGTAAGCATTTTATTATTTTTTTTTACGTTGATTAATGGGTGTGATTGTCTTGCACATGTAGAAAATGTTTCACACTGCCAAAGCCGAGCTACATCATGGATATGTATTGGAAAATGTTCAAAACAGTTGGGGATTAATTGGAAAATGACCCTGTTTTTGATCAACTAATTTTTGCAGTGATTCATAAGAGGTTGGGTATTAGGAGATACCAGGGTCCTGCATGGGGTCTTTTCTATTTGCAAAAATAAATCAGGCTGATGAAATTTTACCTCACTGACTGTGTCTGCCATAATGGCAAACGCACAGGGTTCTGTTGCTATTATGTCTTCGAATGCCTCGTCTCATAGTCGGGGCTTTAACGAGACAAAAAGACTCTTGAACTCCTGCTGTAAAAGTGGATTATAATGCTATCTTTGGCCTAACGGTTTTTGTGGACCCACACAATGTTGGAAGACGCCGTGCAATATTTTATATGAAAAATAAACAGGCTGCTGGAAAGAGACTGAGCCGCTGGGGGAAACCGCAACAGAATCGAATGAAGGGAGAAAGATCATGACGCAGCAAAAGAGGCAGAGGCAAAGAGATGAACAGAAAAAGGAAGAGAGGGAGACAGAGAGTATGGAAACATGCAAGACGTAGAATAAATCAGAAAAGGGCAAGGAGAGGCAGAGAGAGGAGCAGACAGACAGAACTGAAAGAACTGCAAAAACCGTCTATCCCTGTTTTAATTTTGGGTGGCAGCAGAAGAATAAGACTTTTTATCCACCTAAAAATATCCCTTTTAATCATTCTGTTTACATTTTTTCAGCTGAGCTCATGGTCACGTTTTCACATTTTTACTCAACGTGTTGGTGTGTGCGTGTATGTGTATGTGTGTGTGTGTGCGTGTTAAAGTGTTTCCCAACAAGTCTATGGAGGTGGTGACCCAGTTTCAGCAGTCATGCAGGTTTCAGGGGTTTTCTGTGTTTTCTTGCTGCCCACATGTCTGAGATGGGAGGAGCTGCCGGCTGACAGATGCCATGTGGTTCACATACACGCACGCACACGCACACACACACACACACATGCACAAACAAATAAGTATAGGGGTCGGCAAAATAATGGAAACACTAGTTACTTCACTATTTAATGGCTACTTGAAGTTACTTCAAAGCCCTTTTTCATTTGGTGTTTCTGGTATTTTGTCCGCCGCCTGCAGGGGAAAAGGCATCCACAAAGCCAGACACACACACACACACACACACACACACACACACAAATACATCGTCACACTCACATGAAAACACTGACCTCGTATCTTTGGCTCTGTGCTTCATGGTGCTGCGTCACCGTCCTGTTGACTATACGTGGCGAGATTTCAGGGTTGGTTTTGAGCAGGAAACCAAATTCAGCTGGTTTACACAAACAAAAGGGCATGTTTGGGTTTTAGACTCCACATGTGCACAGGCTTGATGATCAAACCAGTAAAACACTTAGCGAACCGGCCCTCAGAGTCTAAAATATCACGTTTGGTTTTGTTACCCTGTTGGTCTCCATTTCTTCTTTTTTTAAAAAAAATTCTGATTGCTTCTGTTTACATCTCCATGCTAACAGCTTATGGTGAGCTCTTCAAAATGAATCATCTCAAGCCTCCCACCTTTGCGCCTAGTCGAGCAGGATCTACTTTTCGGTGGCATTATTTCCACTCTTCTTAATGTTGCAGTTACTGTTTACATCTTCCATCCCACTGACATGGACTGTCAGTTCGCAAAGCCTCATATACACACATGCACACATTTACATACAGCAATGTGCTCAACTCTTTTGTTACTCTGCAACTAATCAGATACCAGTTAATCTGCAAGTATCACTGGGAGATTGTCAGCACAGCTATGGTTATAATAGGGGAGAAAAACAACCGTCTGAAACAGAAATGCCAGATGTCACATCACTGTCAACCCCTAAAAATGAAAGAGTGAGGGTTTTTTGGAGACTGACTGATCAGCAATGATGCTAAAACACCCATGCAAGGAGGAATCTAGGACAGAAGACGGAGAGCTCACTTCTTTCTCCCACTAAGCCCCACAGTGTAGCTACAGCTGCAGTCAATGTGCATCACATTTGTCCATTTTAACAACAGAAGAACTGAATCACAACCTAAAACAATCACACGGTGCCAGAAACCCACTGGAAGACACCAATGTTTTTAAACAGTGTTTACCTGTTTTATGGTGGAATTTTTCCTTTAAAATTCGTGTTTGTGTTTTGTCCTCAACTGACTGGACCAACCTGGAATCGAATCCCACTGGAATGTTTTTATTCTACCCTTTGGCCCTGTTATCCCTCCCACTGTGCCATTAACAATGCAAAAAAGGAGTTAAAAACAATGCATTTCAGTGTTTGGCATGTGATTAAACTCAACTTCAAACCTGGAAACTCTGAGGCATAACTGCTGCTGTCGAGGGACATTAATTATAGTCAGGCTCATAGTCTGTCCGCTCTTGATTAAAAGGCCTCCTGCAAGTGACCATGGGGTATGCAGCCTTCACGTGAAGTTAAAAGACATCTTGGATGCTCGTTGCTCACGCTCACGACGCCATCCCTCAAAACAAGAGTCTGTTTTCAAGAACCCTCTTTGTCTTTCCAAAGCAAAACCACATCAGCTCTCCTCAGCTTAACCTGACCCTGGCCCAGAAGATTTCCAAGAAACATTTAACCTCCCGGAGAAGTGGCCAGCATTGTGTTTGAAAAATAAAGAAAAGTTTTTGGAAGGCATAAGCAGAAGATAAATTTCAGGTCACATGGCAGCGCTTCGCTCCGTCATAGACAGATTAATAACAGTCTGGTTTCCGACCGCCAACCCAGGATCCAGTTTTGGAAGGTCTTCGCATGACGTAGTGCATAAAGACAAGATCAGATTATGTCAGATATTACAGCCCTCAGGAATAAACAAAGAGACAGGCATACCAACAGAATAACATAATGGTAATTATGATTAATATCCATGTTTGTGCATTTATCCCGTGACAGTGCTGCAGTTTGACTTTTACAATGGTCAGGCAGCTTGTACACAATTTAAAATACATTCTTTGATTTTCTAGAGTCAATCCATCAATTCAATCGTTGGTTTTTCGGCAAAGGAACATGCTGGGCAGGTTGGCAGTGCATCAAAGAACTCATGCTGATAATCATTCACATATATTCACTCCTATCAGAAAATTAGCCTGCAGTCCATTTGACCTGCATGTCTTTGAACTGAGGGAGGCGACCAAAACACCTGGAACAAAGCCAAGTGAATAAATGGAGAACAAACAGATTCACAAAAAGAGCACCGTCATGCTGGGGGATCAAACCCAGGTCAGATGACAAAGATAATGCTGGCCAAATATTTGCCCATGAAAATTCAGCAAAAGTAAATGCAAATCAGTGCAGATTTCCATCAGCCAGTGTTACCGAAATTGTTCTGGCATGTAATCTGGTGCTCCTCCATATTTGTCGCCATTAAACTGAGCAGAAGCATGTGCCAGGTGTCTTTGAATTAATTGTTTTCATCAGCCTATATCATGTTTTTTTCTTAGTCGATGCACCAACTCATCCATCTCAACCAAGCATAGACACTTTTTTTCCAGCTTTTTTTGGGGGGCTGAAATTCCAGTGTTTCCCACTAAGGTTTCCATATGTACAAAATTCAGAATTTGCATTAAAATAGATGAAGGGAAACCCCACTATAGTCTGCCCCATTGCAGACCTGATGACTACTATATGTGACTACCAAAGATTATATGCTCCCACTCCAGAGCATGAAGACAGTCAGCTCTGATTGGTGTGTCTTTGCGTCCTGACCAATCGCTCCTACAAAAGCAACCAAACCTCAGCTGACTCCCACACAAGACTATGTCCATTCAGCTGTTAAGCTTTTCTGAGGCTCCCCTCCTTTCCCTTAGGCAATATTCAAGAAACTCTATTGAAGGGGCTTGTAGAAATCATCAAGAACTGCAACGACTTGGTTTAGAGAACAGACACGGACGTAGCTGCATGCTTATCCACCACTATCAGGAAAAGTCTGATTTTGTTTAAGCAGTCTCACAATTTACATCAATTATGGACATACATGACCACATTTGGTAAATTGAAAATATGTCTGTTGCCTGTACTTCACATCCAACCTACTTGTTTCCACTTGGACCACAAACGAGTTAACTCTCTTGTGCACATTTGGATGGACAATTCAAGAGACCAATGAGAGGACGGTGGGTGGGTCTTGAAAGTTTCCCCCCTTTTCCAAAATATTCAGAGATCTTCTCCCAGGCTTTCTCCTCTATGTGGAGGAGAAAGCCAGGGAATGAGGTTACACTTTTTGAAGGCCACTCTGTGTTATGACTGGCTGAGGAACTACAAATGGTGTTTTTTGATGTATGGCTGGACTTTTCTCTTGAACTGACGCAGCACTAAAACAAAGTGGGGGAGAAAAAAAAAAGTCTGGGAAAGTCTGGCAACGTGAGACTTCATTTTGGCTCACCGTATGTCTGTTATCTAACAAGTGAGACCGATCCATATCTCATATGTCAAGAGTTATGCAAAACTGAGGTGAAAATGAGAAAAAAGGCAATGCTAAGTTATGCCGAAGGACTTTTTCTGACAAGTGTGTCTGGCCAAATTCTGTTGATAGGACCAAGGACCTTTGTTCCCCTGATAGGAATGCTTTTTATGGTGCTTGCTGAATACTAACAGTCCTTCTCAGAGACTTGCAGAGTATTATCAGCCGCCTCTCTCGGTGTAGCGGGTAGGTGTTTTGCTAAATGTCAACAGTAGCTACATGAAAGACGGCAGAGTATTACTAATTCATAGGTTGCCCACAACCTGTCTAGGAATTCTTACAGAAGCTCTTTCCCCACAAGTCTGCCTTCTTAATTTGGGTTAGAAACGATATAAAGAAAAAACGGATGTCGTAACAGTGACGGCGTTCGAAAGTCTGGTGCCAGACTTTGGTGCAACTAATACAGAAATCAGTGGGTCAGGAATGGAAAATCCCACCGAAACTCTGACATTTGAACTTTCACAGAACAGAGATTCAACTATAGATTAAAACACATGTAGCAGACAACATATTTTTTAATCCAGTGTGTACATTAGTTGTCCTTATTACTGGTGTCAAAACATCCGGAGTCAGTCCAGCAGGTGTACAAAGTTTACACTGGACAATATGATGTACCATATATAAGCTACTTAGAAATAGACAAATTACTCATAATTCCAACACTTGGGGCACTAACTTGTTAAATAAGGATTAAGCAGAGGAATGGCAAACCTGTCCAAAAAAGTGGCAACCACATTGAATTGTTCCACACTCACGTCCTATTCAAAGACGTATTGTCCGTGCCTTCTTTATACATTTCTTGAATGCAGGCTGTTGATGTCTCTTTATTCTAGAGATAAGGGTCTGTTTTCTGGTTCAAAAGTGACACATAATTCAGATGAAAAGGCTCATAGAGTAAATTTCCATGTGATTTTGTGAGGGAGATCAGTATGAGATCAGAGATTAGAGTCTTGGTTATCTGGTTTTGTTTTCTCGCTTTTTAAATTGAGTGTTACTGCCCTTTAAATTATGTCTGTAGGTTTACATTACATCTTTTATTAAGCCCTTTTTCCTGTGATCCATTTCCACATGTGCCAGTAATTATGACACTGAGTTTTGTCAAAGATCTTTATCAGCCTTTGTGTTCTGTCTGTATACTCACTGATTCTGGTTCCTGTTTCTGCTTTATTTCAAAGTTTTTATTGGGTGTGACAGGGATGATCCAGATGATGAAGCTGTAACACCAATACCATATGTTTTTTTTTTTTTTTGGGCCTATATAATCTGAAAGAAAACTAGAGATAGTGCTATAATATTTCATTATAGCAGGACCATAAAACCCTGCAGCTCATTTGGATGTTAAGTTTTCCCAGACATTTTGTGCAAGTTCAGATGAGTGGCTTCGGGTTTTATTAGAGATAGCAGAAGCTCTTATTCAGAGAAATTTACGACGCGAGAGCAGGCGCGAGTTAAAGGCCATGCTGAAAGGCAGCTTCGTCAGGACAACCTGCAACTGATTAAAACAGACTTTGTTTTTGTGGAAATCGAACCAGCAACCTCTGAGTTGCGGCACGGTCTCTCTCTCACCACGACAACACTCCCCTGGCCAGATGTGCATATGCTCTCGTACAGGAGTGATGACAATGTTATGCACACAGCCTTTACTGTATTTCCAAGTCTCTATGTGGGTCAGACTTCTGGTTCTAATGAATGTCAAATGGAACGAATTGGAATTTCTGATTTTCTCCAACAGGCATGTTTCCACTGAGGATGCTGTAATATCCAGGGATGCACTGATGCAGCAAATATTTACATAAGGTGTGTCTCATACAAAAAAAAAAAAAAAACAGAATAGAGGAGAATGAGAACACTTTGGGGGCAATTTTTGAAAAGTTGCACTTCTGGACGTAAGGTTCGAACTGGTTAGGTTGGGGTAAAGGCTAAGTATTTAACATCGAGGGTCGACGTGTTCGTGTGTTTTCCTGCCGTTGCAACTCAAAAATTAAAAGCTGAACTCAAACACTGCAGAGAGGAAAATAGTCAAGGATATGTGCGCCATTTCCTCATGTGTAGATAATTGAGCAATTACAAAGGAAAGACTGGGCCTCCTGTCATACAGATAATGAACTCTCTGGGGGAACAGATTCAAATTAATGTATGTAATCCAAACACACACACACACACACACACACAGTGAGAACTCCATAATGAAGGAATAGTCAGATACAACAGAGCTGTGAGGGTGAACATTAACTGGAGACAAACTTTTCCATCATATTCAACCCTTGGCTATAGCACAATTTGTTTTTTGATCTGCCAGTTTAATCAGTAACATTTGATGTATTTATAGGCAGCCATGTGGTGGAAAATCAGCATTGCCATAGGAGAATGTGTTTGAAATGTAGGATTCAGACGTTACAGTTCGATACAAACTGCGCTGCAGGCTTTAGACTTTCCCTCGACTAAACACTTATGCGCGTCGCTCTGGCGTGACTGACTTTTCCATCTTTAGTAGACAAGGTCTTTGACGTGCACACAAGCATGCAAAGGCACACACCTGCACATATCCACATTAGTGCACATACTCATAAATATATGCACACACACACACACACACACATGCACACTCAAAGTTTTGAGATTGTTGCCATGTGCTATCTCTGCTTCCCTCTTCATCCAGTTCCTAAACCTCCCAGCATGGCCCAGGCAGAAAGAGAGAGAGGGCATTAAGAGAGCAAGCTGAAGGTGAAGAGAGAGAGAGAGTGACCAGCACAGGAATCAGAGAGAAGAGGAGGGACTGGACAGACACTCTCTCTCTCTCTTTCTCTCTCAATCACCTCCCTCAGCTGTCAAATTTACGGTTAGTAGCTCCCACATCCGTCATCATTATTTCATTAAACGAGAAACCTGAGAGAGACGCCGGCTGGCAGGGCCATTCACACAGTGTTGTGTGGTAACCGCTCACACCTATAAAAACAAAGTGTGAACCTGACTACCCTGTCAAGAACTTCAGGGGCATATAGGGGACCATGAGAATTGGGGTACAGGAAGTAACAGACCACATGTAATGGGATTACATTAATCTGATTAAAAAGAAAAGGAGATGAACTGCAATCCTGGAGGTTTCATTCAGAAAAGGCGCAGGGACCAGATTACAGATGCTTCAAAATGCTCCCACCGTAACTTCAAACTTCAACTTTATTTGAAAGGAGTACAATTTTGATTTTAAGACTCGTGGCACCGTGTATCACTTTACACTACACCCTTGAAACAACTGTTGTTGATGATTTAACATGATGAATTGTCCCTATATTTAATATAATATGAGGTTTGGAGGGAGGAAAGAGTTCAGGAACCTGCAGAGTGTGGGGTGGTAACCAAAAACCTATGAAAACAAATCATTAGCATATTTACCCTGTCAGTAACTTGCTGCAATGGTCCTCAGGGGCATATGGGTCTGGGGAGGCAAGGGTTAGAAAAACGGATGGAAAAAAAGTATTTATTTTATTTACTGGCCACAGTGGTTGATGGATTTCAAAGTGGACCAGCAACTTTTAGATAAAAAAGAAAAAGAAATATGATAAAGCTATCTTCAAAATGTTTTTTTCAAAAGGTTTCGTGTTTAGTGTTGGGGTCCCATTTTTCTTAACGGCGATAGTAAAAACTTTAAATACTGTGAGATATCTTCACGTGTCACCATCGCCTCTCAACTTGTTTCTTTGTAAGGAGTAAGCTGAAGGAACTAAACTGTGCTGACAAAGGCTGTGCAGTGTTAAAACTCACTGCTTTCACTCCATTTGTGGTGAACTTTCCTCAAATGTCAACACGGATCAAGGCTAATGCTTTTTTGGAACAGAGATGTCTCTGCGATGCATAAAAAAAGGTCACGAAAGAAATTGGCCAGAACCAACTCTTGGCAATATACAGCCACTAAAATGAAAAAGTGAAGTTAGCCCCAGTGGAGGGGCAGTGGTAGCCTGGAGTGAAGAGGGGGAAACTTTTGGTCAGAAGGTCATGCGTTCAAATTGGTGATCGATCCACATGATTTCCACATGCTGCTCGGCTCACAGTGCTCATGTTAACATGCAGTGAGTGTACAAATTACTAGAAGCATTGGGGTCTTCTGGACCAACGCACCAGCGGACACCTGGGTTAGAAATTTACTTCTCTCAGACGGGACTTTTCCCCATTGATTTGATTTATAGAGGCATATGATCCAATTTTTTTTGTAACACATTTGCATTGCAGTGAAGCAAATAAACACTTTGTACCTCTTAGGTTTGATTTATTTAAAATCATATGCCATCATATGAGCAGGCTGTGTGCTTGGTTGTTTTGTGGTCAAAAGCGACTTCACTCCTCTTGCACAGAATGTACTGGAAGAATCACCTGACAGGCTGCCACAAATCATCTACAGTAGCCCACAAGGGACTATATTCATATTCATACAAGAATATATAGCAATGACGGGTGTTTCATGCCAGTTATCTTTTATTTCAAAGGCATTTCATGGTTTGTCAGTGGCATTTCTGCCTCCACCCTCATTGATTTCTGACTCTTGGTGGACACTCAGCACATTTCCCTCTTGCACCTGAGCTACAACACGTGCCATGCCGATTTTTAATACTGAATGCATTTGCAGTTGTTCAAACTTCAGAGAGAAAATATAAGAAATAGAAGGAAACAGAATTATGGACTTTGTAAAAAATGTGCAAAGTCTAATGCACATACTTTCACTCGATCTATTGCACATATTTTTATGTGTGCAATGTCCTCTCTATTTCATATAATTTCACTTATGCTAATAGAGATTTTTGTCTCTAGAGTCTGAGTAAGTGCAGCTGACCCAGTTTCCCCTCGGGGATCAATAAAGTGTCTCTGATTCTGATTCTGAATGGACTAAACACATGTCAAGTGATAGCTCTAGCCCACTGTCTGTCATTTTTCTTGTACTGCACCTTTGTACCACAAATGAGGTCCTACATCTCTGCACCGGTGTCACCAAGACCACTTCCCGTATATTTATTGCGCTTGGCTATTCTATTGATTGTGATATCGAGTTGCACCCGCTTTGGCACCGCTTGTGTCTCAATTGCCTCGAGGCTTAAAATTCCTGCTTTAACCAGTCTCAACCCTTCATGGCTGAGGGCGATTTATTGGGTGAACTCGACGAGGCATCAGAGCTTTCACCTGGTTTCACCTGGTCACCCCGTTTCATGGAAAGAGCAGGTGTTGTTAATAATTTTTCTGCGCTTGGTGTATAGTTCTGCTCCTAGCCAGCATAGCTTTTCTGGGCAGAGCTACAGTATTACCTAACGGCTCCTCAGAGAGCCACAGTTAATCCCTGAACAGAGAGGGACAACAAAAGACACACAATGGTCTTCCTGGCTGACTAGCTGAAAGGCAGTAAGGCGTGTGAGTGTGTGTGTGTGTCTATACTTTCGTCTGCATGCACATGTTGGATATATTGTAGTCTGTGTGTGTGTTTGGCTGAGAAAATGCATACATTTTACACATCAGCACACTGTTTCTCCAGAAAAATCCTCTCCTGCGACAGTGCTGTGGATAGAGATGTCTGTATTTTTTATGACAAAGCATTTTTGTCTGTGAATGGGAATGTGTGTGTGTGTGTGTGCGTGAATGTGTGTTACAGTGTTTCTCTGGAATCGACTACCCTGCCTTAGTATGATGGCGAAAACAGAAAGTCTATAAAGCTCTTTTTGTGCTCATATCTGATATATATATGTAGGAATATACACACATAAGTCTAATATCATGGCAAATTTCACCATCGGTTTCTGTGTGTTGCATTTTTATTCATCAAACACCCCGTGTGATGTGACTGTGTGTGTGTGCATGCATGTGTGTATTATCAGCTCTTGTATAATACATTTTGTGTTCGCCCAGTGTCATCCTGAGTGTGTATCTGTCTCTTCCCAGGCAATTCAGCAGCCCATCAATCAGGCTTTGATTTACAATACCAATTGGCCGGAGTCTCATTTATATGCCACCAGGGGATTCAATGCAAAGTGTCATCGTCCAAGTGTTATTATGTAATGCTTCTGTTGTGTGGAAAACTTGTATATTCATTTTTGGCTTTTGCTGTATTTTCAATAACTTGACTCTAAAGTTGACATCATCCCCAGCGCGCTCGGGGAGTTATATGACCTTTGTGTCTGTCGAAACCGTTCGAATGCTTTTGGAGGATTTCAAAAAGCCACTGGTGTCACTTGGAAAATGAGAATTCGTTTTTCTTAACTCCTGCACTGCAAAAGCCATCCATCTTGACAAGTCATTTGGTCCAGCGGCGGAGTCTTCAAATCGTATTTCTTTTTTAAAGAAGTGAAAAAACACATGTCAGTGAGGTGAGATAATTTCGCTTGTTTCCAAAGCGAGTCAGCTTGTTACAGCAATTTCCAAGTGACACGACCTTGACACGAGTGGAGCAATCGGCCCTATTTCCAGATGTCATCACTCGATGTAAGAAAATTCGCATTGGAAATAACAAATATCCCACCACACGTTTTCACCTTATTTAAAGAAAACACGATTTTAAGTCTCAATCCTTGACTAACTCACTTGTGCAGATGGATTTTTTTTTTGCAGAGGGAACAGTAGACGTCTTTGGAGATTCGAGGTTTTCTTTCGACTGCAGTGATAATTTAATATCCTCCCCTGTCTCTCCTTTTCCAAACTATTAGGAACTCATCTGTATCGATGCCTGACAGTGGGACAGACTTCTGTCCAATAGATTTCTCTTCCCCTCCGTCACTGAAATTTGTTCCAACAATCACAAATCAAAGCACAGAAGCCCTCGTACTCACTTGCTTTGCAGCTGTGGGTATACTCATTATGGATTCATTTTGCTAAGACAATTTGGGGAAATCATCTCCCTCAGATGTTTCGTACATCCTTCCATACATTTTTTATTATTATTATTATTATTTTGTTCCTAAATGAAATCATTTAATGATTTAGGAAAAATGAGTAAGAACTCATGCTGCCCAGTTTTACCACCAACCACAGTCTGGTACTTTTGGCTGCTTAACAGCTCTATCATAGTGTCGTGCAAAGAAAGTGTCTGTTTTTCCAATCGTAAAATATGCTCACTATACACTGAGTGCACAAATTCTTAGAAACATCACTCTGTTATCGAACTGCTTACTATTCGAGGAAATCCTTGTGGCTTTATACATTTAAACATCTCGTATCATTCAGTTATCAAGCTTTTGTTTTAAAGGCATTATGTAGCTCAGGCTCACAACATGTAGGATACAGGATAAGACGTGGTTTGGTTGAGAAGTTATTCACTGAATGAATTTGAGGACTGAGGCCTAATGGCAGTTCAGTCACAATACTGGACTCTGATTGGCCGCCAACAACAATTCCTCTGATTCAAACGAGGTAAACCTGCTGAGTTCAGGCTTTCCAGTTGGTTGTGTCACTTGAAATGCTAAGAATTAACTTGACTGGAAGGATTATAACAATTGTTTAGTAAAGGGAGCCAATCAAGAGCAAGTCCAGATGTGTTGCCTGGAGTTAGTTGGAAACAGCCTGTGAAAACAAATAGATTGAAAAAAAAAAAAATGTTCATTTTAATCTATCTACTCAAAATCACATTTCAATGTCTTCATTAAACAGTTTTAATTGTAAGGCTATATAAACACAGGGGATATTTAATTCCCATAGGGATGCTTTAATCCTGCTCAGGTGCCACAGTGTATAGTTATCATTTTCTTTGTGAACTTGTGAACTTCACTTAAAGAGAATGCGGTTTGCAATGTGTCCTATTAGAATTTCAATATGTGGATGTGCCAGTAATGAATGTGCAAACAATTGCCTGGAGAAAATGAATATCAACATGAACATTTTGGCATTCATCAAACCTTTGAGAAAAAAAAAAATCAGGGAGCATATGAGGGAATGGGTGCAACCAGTCAGGAACTGAAGGATTCACTCGACTGAGTCCATGGAAAAATAAGTTTTTGTTTGTCACTTTATCACATGGCATGAAAAGCCTTTAATAAATCCCATCTGGATGAGGGTCCAGGCGTGATGAATCACTGTTTTGCTATGCTTGCACTATGGCGACATCATGGATCACTATCTTGCTACACTGATGTTATGGCTGCTGCTATGGATCACTATTTGGCTTTGCTGCAACCAAATCAGTTGCCATCTGCATTATTTCCTCTATAGAATATGGTTAGCCTTCATTGTTTTGTTGCAAGTTTTTTTTCCCAACCTTACTTTAAGTTAAGATGATATTCTATATATAAGTTTGGCTTGGGAGGGAAGGGACGAGAAGGAGGGGCTATGTTCATACACATGTCGCCAAGTTGCAGCATAAGTGCCTTGCTTAAGGGCAACTTGACTGTAGTTGCTGAGCAGGGATTAATAATATGTCTCATTCACTTCCCTTTCCTGGATTTGAAAAAGGATCCAGCCTCTGTCTGTCTACATTTCCAGTTTCATGTTATTACAGATTATAGTTATGCAACAGAAGCACCCCCTCCACTCCCTTCCCCAAAAATAAAAAAAGAAAAAAGAAAATAAAGAAAATAGCCCTGACACTGACCTCGGCTTGTGGCAGTCAAAAGGTTGTCCTTTACGCTGATGATTAAGCATCAACCCTCCTGCTGGTATTCCATCATTAAGCACAAGCTAAATCCTGTTAAAGCCTTTATTTATAGCCACTGATGGCTTTACAATGCCGGCACGCAAGAACATGACAAGATAACAACTTCCCATCCATATTATAAGTGGAAAAATAGAGTGATCCAACATGCCTGTGTGTCACATGCGCTGAGTTCTTGCTATACTGAGTACAGTAATATATTATGTAATATGGTTAGGGATTTGCATGTAAGGAATTTTTACGTTTACAAGTTATTTTTCCTGGAATCAGACAGAAGTGCTTCTTTACACAGACCTGTTATATCCACGTTTTGTGTATTATTGGCCCAGCAATTCTGTATATTTCAGATTTTCAGTGTTTTTGCTGGCACTGATGGTACTTTGTTGTTCAAAGGGCAGCCTGGTCTTATTAGATTCTGTGAAAATGCAAATAATGTCCTCCATGCATGAAAAGAAAGAAATAGTAAGTTTCTTCTTGACAAAAAGAATACATGATTACGACCCCTAAGGAGGCGATGAACTAAAATAGGTTATTTTTCATCAAAATGGTTGTTATTGTCATCATTTGGTGGTGAGGTCATCATGAAACGGTGAGAATATGAAGTCCTAGGATTATTTTACCGATCTGACGCTGTATCACAGAAGGCGAGGGATAGCAAAGCACTTCAGTCTAATATGGAGCTTTAGTTAGAGATGGCATCTCTGAACTTTTTCTCATCAACTCTACTACTCAACATGTCCTCCCATAAGACCCATGTGGTTGTGTGTTCCTACCCTCTAATACGACCCACAGGAGCGTTTCCTAAATTAGTGCCAGTCGCAGTTCGGTTTAAAAGTTCAGGCACCAAAAATACTTGGTTAAGGGTTAGGTTGAGGTTAAGGTTAGAGGACCTTTGTCGTCATGGTGACAATAATATACCAGCAGAAATGAACAAAACAAAACACCCAAAAATGAACACCAGACTCGCTTGTTGAAAGAACTGAGTGCTGGTCTCTTGTGTATGGGTGACCCATCCACCTCACCAACGACCTCCCAGCATGGATTTTGTTGCTTGTCATATTACGACACATCACTTCACTTCCAAACATACCACGTTGTTGTTATTTACAAAGCCTGGTAAAGGTTGCTTTACTTTAAAACGTAACTATAGGTCACAATAAGTTGCTTGTACAAAGGAGCTATGGGGTTGTTTTCTGGTGGAGGACAGTCTCCGACCACTACAGGCATTCAAAGTGTGAGTTTTTAGTAAGTAAGCCCTGCAGCAATGTTAACTATGAAAACATTCGCTAAGGTGTTGCTGCAGTGCTAATAAGATCTGCAGCTATTTCAGTTCCAACAAGTGAGACATTTTTGCTTTGCTTTCAACTAAAGCCCAGCACAGCCCTGCCAGAATGGATTACTGTGGAAAATGCAAACCCTGCAACAATAGAACAACAAAATATTGTCCGTTAGGAGCTCTAAAATCTTGGTGGATGATGAAGACAGAACTCAAGTGACTAAATACACAAAATAAGAAAATCCCCTTTTTAAATGAGGGTTACCAATGTTTTGACCAAATTAAGTTGCCTGCCCTATATCTTAAACCTTATCCAAGTTGTTTTATAAGCCTTAATGTGATGGTACGCTGATCTTTTCATGTAACCAACACATGAAAGTCCAGTGGGTCCAGTCCACTTGCCCAGTTGGTGCTTTTGTCATGTAACTATTGCATGGTGGAGTATAATCTTCACATTGTGTCCAAAGTGTGATATGCACATGTACTCACTTTCACTTTTGCCTTTTTTCGTGTGTTGTCAGTGGACTAAGGCACTCATCATTTGAAAATCAGGGTCATGCAGACGTCATCCACCTCGTGACAGAATGTGCGGACGGATCCTGACGTATGGAAACGTAAATGACGGCCATGCAGGCACTTGTAAAGGACAGCTAACTCATTAATATGTTACCTCACTGTTCTAAGTAAGCCTTTTCATTGATGTTCATCCCTGACTTATGTTTTCATGTGTATATGTTTTAACTGGTTTGTTTCAGTTTGGTCTATTTCTCACTGTACCTTGTTTTATATTCTGATTTCTTTTATTTATTATATAGTCAAAAAAGTCATTCTTACCATTAAATGCTGACAATTACACACATTAGAAACACACTGATATGCTAAAAAAAAAATATGGTGGCTTCGATGGGAATCTCTGACGAGGGCCTGAGTGGGTAACCCATTAGTTTTTCCTGCTCAGCACAGCAAGCTTCTGCAGCGTAACTTTGTCCTGAACAGAGGAAGCTTTCATCCTGGCCTTGATGTCGGTAATTAGGCCTCAACCCTCTTACCAGCATTTAATCATTATATGCAGTTTTCTCCAGCCCAGACCCCTGTGTACAAGCAAAGCCTGATCGTTTTACCACAGCCCGACATACAGAAACCACCGCGCTATCTCCAACTGCACTCCTCAGATTACATTTAATCGGCATGAGAGACAAATCGCTGCAATTTCAACAGGATACTTTTCCAATCCAATTTGATCTTAATTTATGGCAGTCGTTGTTTTTAATGATTTTACAGGCAAAATTACATCGCTATCAGAATTATGTATAACTTTAAACTTTGATTAGCATAATCACATTACCAAAAAAGGCTGTTTGAACGACCCAAGGAGCCTTTTGTAATCAGTTTACTCTTACTCTGTTAAGTACAGAGCTGAACACAAGCTTATCAGCTGCAGAAAAAATAAACCAAGTGAATTAAATCACAATCAACTCACGTCACATTTACAAATAGCGTCATCTTTACAAAAATTTATCATGGATATTACACAGGTTTTGGCTTTTTTTTTTTTAATAAGCATGCTGCTGGTGCCAGATGGAAGCCATGTGCTGTGTTTATAAAGTATTGTAACTTTGCAAATCAACAGCTGGGGTTTAACAGGTGTCAGGGGTGGACAAATGTCTCTCAACACACAATGTGCATTTACTTTCAGATCATATTAGAAAACACAACCACAAATGCAGTTGTGTTATACTGTTGTTGTTTCTTTGACAGCAGTGATGATTACATCTTTTCACATGGCTTTTTAATCCAAACTCCTGGACCGAGGCCAACAGCTGCAAGCACAAGAACATCCAGCTCTGCATCCGTAGCTGTCCTGAATGTCCGCTGCAGGAAGATTAACTGACTCAATTAAAAAGCAATCAGATTTCACCTACTCCTGTGTCCGCTTCAACCAAACTGAACATATACATGGCAGCCCAACTCTTCCTAATTAAACTGTAAAATAAATTAACCTCCTGCTCCTACACAACACAGAAAAGTGCATTATTTTCTCTCTCGGAAAGGATTTAAAAAAAAAAAACAAACAAAAAAAAACTTGATTTTGGTATTTTCTATTCTTTTTTCAGATTAGATCATTTCACATGAATTTTGTGTTTACAGCTTTTCAAAGTGAGCTTGTTTCTTAAGGGTTACATCTTTGTCAAACTTTTAGACCTAATTTTGGTCATAGTTAGAGTTAAATAACCCTTATTTTCTGAGTATTTTTGGTTTGCTTTGACTTTGGAGTGAGGATCCAGTGCTGAGAGTTATAGTCCTGTCACTGCTTGGCAGCGTTTGGGTTCTGGAGGACAGAGGTCCTGAGCTACCTGTCTGAGCGATGTTGTTTATCGGCCTCCTCTGCCTACGAGGCAGCAGGGTGGTCCAGCAGTTACACAGACAAGCTCCTATCTAAAAACATGAGAATTTTTATCCTACAATGTATGTGTGCGCTGATCAATGACAGATTACACAAATTAATCGGGACGGCCATAATGCAGGAAATGAAATCTAGGAAGTGAGAGTGTGTGTGTGTGTCTCATTGATCCTCTGTGGTCCAGTGGACGACAGAGGATCCATGACACACACTCCATGTGGCTTTACAGAGAGCCTCTAAAAGCAATACCAAACCACTCTTGTTTCCTCAAATAACAGTAAAGAATCAACTACAGGTTCATGTGATACCTTAAATATCATTGGTTTCATAAATAATATTAGGCCGGTAGCCGGGAGGTTAGAATATGAGCCTTGTGAAGGAAAGCTTGCCAAATTTAAACCTGGACTGGCTGATAAATGAAAATGAACAAAATGTAAAGTTTCCACCCCTTCAGAAGCAACTTTGCCCTTGAGCAAGGCAGCTTGGAGCAGTTTCCTAGTCAGCAGATGAAGACTACGGGGGTTTAACATTGCTGGTTTGCTGGTGGTTTGGTGAGTCCATGGGAAAACACATATGCTGTTGGATTAGCCTATATGTGAGGAAAATAACATTAGGGGAGTAATTAGTGGCATGTAAGAAAGTAAAATAGCTACAATTATTCGAGTCTATCAAAAAGTAACAATATTAAACGATTCATATAACAAAATTTGCTTTTTTTTTTAACCAACAAACCGACTCCACCTTTCATAAAACTGCACGATAAAAGTAGCAGGCGGAGGTGAGGATTATTGAAATAAATATGATGGTACAATTACGTTGAATAATTATGTATGCCAACTGGTGTGCCGGGTAACCACTAAACTGTCATTTTACAGGAAAAAAGAGTATCGGGATGTAAGGGATATGTTGTAGGATGAAATGATTTGCAGATTTTTTGCCACTTATTTTTAAAGATATGCACGCTATAGCAAGATGAACTAGCAAACAAGGTGAAAAGGCACACACTTTGATTTCATCGTGACTTTGAGTTCCATATTCTCTGTTCTCAGGCTGTTTTAGAGTTACAAAGTGTGAACACTGCAGCCTCGAGCCTTTCTGCCTCACACCTCCCTGCACTCCTGCACCTCCTCCCTCATCTGATCCGATATGTGCCTCCAACCAGACCTTTCAACAGCACACACATGGAGAAAACCTACACCTGCTTTATCACTGTTTTCACCTCCTGTGGAAATGGATTTTGGCACTTTTGCAACTTGACAAAATTGGACCACACCATGTCATTGCCAGAGATCCATATATCAACGAAAAAGTTTCAACGCCAAAACCTGCGCTAAAGGACAAGGCTACCATGCTGGAAAACTGATCTCTCATTTAATGCTTTTTTCTTTTTTTTGTTGTGGAGAGGCCTTGTAAATCATGTCCTTTATACCTCCGGCCGGGGGTTCACCGACTCACCGCAGGGTGGGAGGGGAGCATGATGGAAAAACATGATGGGGTCTCATTTTAGTGGGTCAGAGAGGAGAAAAGTGAATAAGGGGCTGTAAGAGAGGCATGAAGATCTTTATTTAGTGGGTAAGAGAAAGGCAGAGAGAGACATAGCAGGGGGTAAAATACTGCGATAAAGTCAGACAGAGACTGAGAAATAAAGCCAGTTGCACATGGAGATTGAATTCAGCGCGAGCAGAATAATGTCTTAAGGAGACAGATGGGTGAACCTGCAGCGACAGCAATAAAAATCAGACTCTCTATATCAATTCTATTCCATCCCAACTTTCCAAAACACTTTAAAGCAGCGGGCAAGGTTCAGACAAATGCCATATTTTCAAAAGGTCATAAAAACAGAATAAAAAGATAAGAAAACCATAAAAAGACATGGTAGTCATGACAGGTGAGGGAAACAATCTTGAAAAGGGTCTGAAAACAAAAATCTCTCCCTTTCACATTTTAGTAGGGCACGTCAGTTTAAAAGATGTCATACGGAGAGTATTCAATAACAGAAGGAAGGAGGGGAGGAAGGATGCGGTGGCAGACGTCTCAAGCGCTTTCTTTAACAAACACTGAAAGAAAAAAAAAAGAATACAGCAGCTACTCAATATTTTGGTTTTGCCACCTTCCACAAATAAGTGTAAGAGTGCAGGAGTTCACTGACGTGGGTTGTTGGCTGCAATTTTACCTTGTAGGTATTGAGCAGATGGTATCACCCACAGCAACTTGCTGTGAGTTTGCAGGTAGAAGTTGAGTGTCATCCTCAAGGATACTTTGAAAAAACCTGTGATTTGTAAGTGACCACTAGGCAATGCTACCAGTAAATCGCAGTAGTCAAGTGTGCCATGGGCTGACTGTTTTCAGCCATTTCATTTAAACCAAAGAGTGAAGGTTAAAGCGTCACAAAACTGGAAATACAGAGAGAAAATTACTGCTCTACAGCGGTGGCTTCTGAGACACTTGGGAATGAAACTGGGACCCCAAATAAATGACCCAATTTCTCCCCATACAAACAAGTTTTATTAAAACAATTATTAACATACGAGTACACCAGGACCCTTGTGATCTGGGGATGCAAACAGAGTAAATGTTGTCTTTTACCCTGTAACCAAGCTCTCATAAAAACAAAACCAGCGCTCTTGTTATGAGGGACCCACCAGAGAAAGGACTGCAAACCATTAACTGTCCATGCCAACTGTTTTATGCTGCACTCAGCAATACGTTTTTATGAAAAACGCAGTCATCTTGACAACCTAAATCGCAAAGCGAGGCTGCAAAAGTGACCGGGATGACCTAGATTTGTTCGTCTATTTATTCAGCTCAGATCAGTCCAGTTCAGATCTTTATTGTCCCTAAGGGGAAGTTTGGCTTGCAGCAAGGGCACCGTGCAACAATAAAAATAAACAGTAACACCCAAAAACAGCAATTAAAGAAAAACAATAAAGCAGCTTGTAAAATATGAGAACTGAAGAAAGCACAATGGCATACAAGTTTCTGTAAATGTGCAGGATGCAACATCAACAAGTCTGCAAATGAAACAAAAATACTGCACATGCAAAAATGGAAAATGTGTGCTTATAGGACCTCGCTCTAGGGGTCCAAATGCAAGTCTGGTGTCTTGTGCAGGAGAGGGGTGCTATTCAAATTCATAATGTTCAAAATTTATAGTTACATACCGTGCAATGCGTATGATGCACAGCGCAGCGTGATACAAGTACAGACACAAGTGTGAGGTCAAAGGGAGAGAGAGCAGCAGACTCAGCAGTTGGGATTTCCTAACGGAGAATTGACATGCAGTGTTTTAATACTCTGTGGTCACCTAATACCTTGGACAAGCGCTATCCATCTATAATTCTGAGATAGGAATCGCTTTGGTCTCGACATCCAATATAGGCTTGTCCGATGTCGGCGGCTTTCGATGATTGATGGTACAAACATCCAACAGTGTCAGTTATATTTCCACGAGTCGGTGTTAGTCATGCAGGGCCATTCAGATAGAATATCACCACAGGCTTGAGGCAAGTCAAACAGCAAACATTTGAGGCTTAAATTCCTGTCTCACAAATATCACTAGCAGCCAATAATAAGGACTATGAGAGTTAAAACAGCGGCGTCCAGACAGAAGAACCAAAAAAAAAAAGAAAAAAAAAAAAAAGAAATCCTGCAGCCTTAAGAAACAGTTCATCCAAAATGCAAGAAAGATATTCTCCCACTTACCCCTGGTGCACTCTATCTATCCAGAGCAGTTTGTGTGATTTGGTGAGGTTTCAAGTCGCGATCTTCTCTGTCTCCTGGCAACCGGGGGCAATGAGGCTGGATCGCTATTTGTGGTGCTCAAACCATCAAAAATTTACTTGTGAAAAACTCAATAAGAACAGCTCTTTCCAAAGACAATGACACCGATACCCAACATAATCTACAGCCTTCAGGGGTTTTGTTGAGTTTTGTTGGGAACTATTTCCTGCTGAAGAATACAGGCAAACCGTATCTGCCTGTAATTTGTACTTATTTGGGGGTGGAAGATCGTAACAAATTTCAAATGTTGGCATAAAATGAGTTTTTCTAGAGTTGTGCACGCTCCTGTCATCTTGATCGGTTGGTGTAAGGTGGCCATAAAACTCAGTCTTTTTCTCGTTTTGACATTCCGATAAAATCAAACATGTTTAAACTTATCAGTCTTTACTCGTAGCTCATGCAAATAGTCAGGTTCAATGACGTGAACATTATCAGCAACTGATAAGTGCACTCTCTCCAGCACCAAACAGGAAGCACACTGGGTAGATAGCAGGTTAAACATGGCAGGGACCGCCAGGGAGGTGGAAGAACCTGAACAAGTCTCGGTAAGCATGTCGTGTGTGTGTATGTGTGTGTTTAAGTGTGTGTGCAATGTTGCTGAAGGCTCCCACCATCTTTCGGCTGTCATGTAATGCCGCTACATCCATTATAACCAACAATGTTTTTAGACTCCACACCTTCAAATAAAAGATTTCTGATTCACACACCAGTAGTCAAGGCAACCCAGACAGCCACACGCACACACACATAAACAGTGACACTGCCAGAACCTTACTGTCTGTGACTTATGACACATTGTCTGTAGATGTGAGAGGATATCAGACGTTATTTTTTGTAAGTCTTTTCAAAGTCGTCTAGCGTATGGTAGGCCAATCCTCTTGTTCCCCTGCAAAACTCCTGGGTGTTCCTCATCTCCTAATTAGTTCCCTTCTCTATAGATACCTGTGCTTTATTCTGTCTTTTGTCAGATCGTCCTCTTAGTTCCTTGGGCCTGTTGTTATCAGTCCTGCTCAGTTACCGATTTGTTTCATCTTGTTTCCTGTCACCAGTCTTGGCTTCAGTTTAGTCAGGGTGTTCACCAAGCCCTCTGCCTGCCTGCTCTTCTGTGGTCTATTATCCTCCAATTCTGCTGGAATTACCTGCTACAGCCGCCTACATCAGTAAAGACAACCACATCCTTGCCTCTGGTGTCTGCATGGGTCCACATGCCTACTCATCTGTGACAAATATCGGGTTTAAAAACAACAGTAAGCAGAGGAAGGCTGTTTCATACAAACTGAAATACAAATATTGCTTCAGTATAGTGTGGTCGGCCACAGATAAAACACAGCAGAGGGCTGTGTGGTATGAATATCGAATATCACCACTGGCCTCCCGCCTCCTGTTTCAGCTCTGACCTGCAGCTTCCATTAGCTCTCTAACAGCCTGATAGAAGGAATACACACACATGCACAAAAACGTGCAAACGCATACACACACATGCACTCACAAATTGCTCCCACACAGTGGAGGAAATTATTCTCGGAAATCAGGGGTGATTATCACCCTAACAAGGCCTCAGGGATGAGTTGAAATGAGGTTAGGAGAGGGAAGAGCGTGAAAAAAGTTGAATGTTTCAACCAGGTGTCACTGAGGAGTGTGTGTGCGTTTGAAAGAGTGACTGACTAAATTGAACTGCATGTATATGTGCTATTGATAAGTGTCTGTGTTATTTCCTGTGTGTGTGTGTGTGTGTGTGTGTCTGTGTGTGTGTGTGTGTGTGTGTGTGCATGCTTGTGTGCAGCATTGTCACTACAATAAATGTGGAGTCCTGCATAAGAATCTTTGCGCTTGTGTTTGTCCGTGTGTGTGTGTGTGTGTGTGTGTGTGTGTGTGTGTGTGTGTGTCTGGTTATCTGTATTTGGTCACTCCTAAACCTTTGGCCACACAGTTCAGAACCATGACCTCATGTCCTGTCACCATAGCAACGCCAGCCTTTAACCCCCACAAGAACAACAAACACTGCCATTTTGTTTACAGGCTGTGCGCCCCATTAGGGATGACATATGGACACCTGAGGCCTCAGCATCCTGGGATTTCTCTACACAAAAAGCCCGGTCACTGAAATCAACAGGGACCCAACACAGAAACTGAACCGTTTCATTTAGAGTTTCTCATAAATTTAAAAGTTAGAAAAGTTTAAAAGTCATAGTTAAATATAGGTTTTACCTTCCCTGCAAATGATGATAACGTGTAGCCGAGGGTCCACAGGCAACAGTAATATTTAGATATCACACCACAGGTAACACTTAGATATCAAAATAACAAAAATAACAAAGAAGAAAGATTTAGCAGGAGGATAAATGGTGTGAGAGTGCGAATAACAAGTCTGATTTGATTCTCAATGTTACAGTAGGTATGTTTCTCATTCAGTTTGATCCCTTATTCACCTGGTATCCACAATGCAATGACACTTAATGGCTCCAAAACATAAAAAGACAGGTCTCAGATGTGTACACCTATATATATACTGAAAGATATAATTCACCCACCTCCCTGCAGCAGTCTGATCACATCCTCATCTAGCACCACAGTACTGGCTCCGGCAGGCACGTGTCAATCTCACCCCCATTTCTCCGAGTCTTGTTGGTCTTTCTTGACCTATATTCTCTTAGACTCTCAGGTATTTACAGCTTCCTTTCGAACACAATGGGACTGGTTGGCTTCCGACACAAACACACCGTCGGCACAGACACATGCCAGCCTGCTTTTGCATTAAGGCCACCAGTCAGTATTCAAGGCATATGCTGAAAACATAAAGGAAAGACACGCACGTCTGTAGGTCACTAGAGTTTGTTTACTGCCACAGCGGCCTGCGGGGCAATAATGCACTAATGAATGGGCAGTAGACGGATGATACTGCCAGTCAGAGTAACTTTTTTTAAAGTACAGGAATTTGTCACATGGTGTAAGAAGAACAAGAGCTCATATGAAAGACAAGGGGACAAAGCAAGACAAACAATACATAGACTATATGTGAGACATTCATTAACTGTTTATATTCAGACACCTATTTTTTCTCACCATAGTTTTTGCAAGTGAGAATTTTTTTTTCAACTGCAATGCAAAACTAGACGAGAGCACTAAATAGAGAGCAGATCTCTGCCAGGGATATCTCCCCTTCCCCGGACTTAAGGCCTTTGTCCACCAAGTCCATGTGTTAGGTAGTTTTTTTTTTTTTAATCCATCACCCAATAAAAATCATTACGCACAGAAACCTTGCACAATGAGTCTGATGTGTTTTGTTATACTTTTCGTTTCCAAGATTTGCAATACGAGACAAAAAGAAAACATTAGTTCCATCCAATCCTGAGAACAGAAATGAGGTTATAGATGACCCAAATTGCGAACTAGGTGGTCACCACAGAAATTAAATGGGTTCATTCCAGTTTCTATGGTGATCAGCAGATCCTCAGGTCAACAGCTGTCCTGGGATCAATCTGTTTATCACACTTTTCTGCGGAGCTGATTGTGTCAGAGTTTCACTGCTGTGCTGGAGATCCCAGTGGGTCCAGTCGTGCGTAATGGACAGTCAGCTACACCTTCTTGAGAGTCCATTAAATTGTTCCATCAATTTATTAAACTTGTTGTGAAAAAAACGCAAAAAATCAAACCTGTTCCCTTATTTCACCTAACAGAAGAAGGGAAAATACAGAGAGTGCCTCTGGTGTATCTGCCCTTCTCCACTGCTGAGCGAAAAACCAGCTGAGGACTTAGCACTGAATTGGAGTATAAACAGGTTTTTCAAAGGTCCTGAATCACTGCAGCCAAAAGAAGTCCTTGATCAGACAGTCATGACTATGCACAAAAACTATTAAGCTGGTAGGCCCAGTAATATGCGAGATCAGCTGCAGACTTCCTACTGGGACGAGGAAAAATATGGAGGCACTGCCTGCATATGTCCAGGTTATCATTACACAACCGAGCCCAAAAATATTAGGCTGATATGCCCAGTAGAATTTGAGATTAGATGCAGACAGATGCACACACACACACACACACACACACACAGAGACAGACACACACGACCAAATGCAATATCCCCTCCACGCTGCCTGCTAGCGTAGGACATTCAACTCTGATTTTGATCAATAATAACATGCTAATAAGTGACTCCTCCATGAGCTGCATACAAAGACTTTCTGTTGCTATGTTGCACAAACGAATACTGGCATATGTTTAAATTTGAACTAAAGAACTTGAATTGTGAGTCTGTTTTATTTTCCTCAAGCCAATCGGTGACACAAACTGGAATACCGAGGTACTAACTGAACCATGAAGAGGGTGAAGCATTACACCCCTATGCCATATACGTAATTCCTGTGGCTGGCGAATTTATGAATATGGGTAGGCCAAATGTAATGAAGTCAGTATGGACAGCAGGGCTGTTATAAAATAACTTGGCAACATTATTTATCTACGTCTCATCAAATTCTACCCACTGCCACTACAACTAACTTTATCATGTCTGTGAGGGAATTTCACTTTCTCCAGAGAGGTCAGAGGGTAGGATCAGCTACAGATCAGCAGCCTTGGAGCTGGCAGAGATTCAGTGTGCTGTTCAATTACACTTCAGCAGCGAGCATGCCTCCCGATGCAGGAATATCAGTTTTCCCCATTGATTTGTTCAACCTGCTGCCCTTCATGGGTGAGCTGATGTATTTTGGAGCTGGGTCCTCATCAGCATGAATGTGCATATGGGCTCAGTGGGCTAAGGTACCCGCACCTACTCCATCTTTCCTCTTTTACCCTGCTACCACCATCAGAGCTGAATACAATGCAGCTCTGTTTGCTGTGCAAGAGGTTAGTGAAGTCGTGTGCTATGATGAGTAAACTTTGCCTCTCCAAAGCTAAGGCGTAGTGATTGTTTAGCAGATTGCACAACACAAAAGCAGAGGTCATATAAACAAGCTCTGTGGCTATAAACAGTGCTGGGCTATACCAGGGCAACTGGGTTGCATGTGTGTGTGTGTGTGTGTGTGTGTGGTGTGTGTGCATGTTGGGGTTGTTTGTGTGTGTCTCTCAGACACGTGACCATATGGAAATCATTAGATGTAGGCTGGAAAGCTGATTCAGCATGCTTGTGTGCGCGCGTATGTGTGTGCGTGTGTGTTCACACGTGAGTGTGTGGGGTGTTGCCTGCAGCCTCCAGCTTCTCAATATTGCCAAGCTGCAAGTAAGCCAAGCACCTAACCCACCCCACTTCTACGACTTGGCTGAGAGACCAAAGACACCCGACATAAGCCGGAGGGCAAACCGGCTGCTGTTATCATGGCTTCCAGTATAGGCATGGCACTCACACACTCACACTTCACACACTGTAAAATGGTGAGGGAGAGACACAGCATCCACTGTCCACATCCAGTCTGAACCAGACTTCTGCTGTGGCAAATGTGACCTAAAGCACTTTTTGCGGTGGCGTTTGTTTTTGCAAGGTGATTTACAGTGTTTCCTGTGTTTATTGGTAGGAAACACGTGAGGAGTGATGAAAACTGCAGCTCAATAGAGAGCGCTAACAAGATCTGTTTGATGGTAATTGCTAGAGGGCTCTTTTTATTGCACTACAGTTGTGATGATTTAGACATGAAAGTGAAGTTTTGTCATGGTGAAAGTGGCACTAATATAATAATCCCAGTTTATCAACCTGTATTAGACTAGGGGTGCATCAGAGGAGTGTCCCGTCTTCAGTAATTGAGAGTGAGGTTGCTGATCAAAAATGCAAATCCTCTAAATGTTTGCAAAATTCTGTGGTCAAATTCATTCCCTGTGTTGGCTTTATGACTGTTATCATCTCATTATCTGTATCTGAAGTCAGAAACAATGTGACTTTGACATGTTATCCTTTTTGCAGCTGTTAACGGTTAATGGTTGAGTAAAACAGATAAAAATTGTAAGGTTTCATACAAAAACTTTTGTTTCTTGTGTGGGAACCAGATCAGTTTATGTATAACAGTCCTTTGGTTGATAGTAGGTTTGCCACCCAAAAGGTGACTTTTGGAAGATACAAGCTTGAAGAAACAAGAGATGCACTTCCTCAGTGTTGACACTGAGTACGAAAGTCATTATCAATACTGAGTACTGATCTAATGTGTGTCAAAAATTTAGAAACTCAAGCCGCTGACTGTAAGAAATTTTGTTTTTGACATATTACTCAGGGCTTTTGGTATTGCACATTAGTTTTAGGCTGAATCTGATTGTCATCTATATCAGTGCCAATCCGGGGCTAAAACTGCTATCACTGCATGCCAAATTGGTCTTGCCATAAACAACAGACACTGTATCCAATAAAACTTAGGAGTCCTGGAACAACAATATTTTCGCCTCATGTCTCAAACCAGCTGAAAAACTTTTCTGCACTTTTGCTTTGCTCTTTGGACTGCATACTGTATACAGCCTCAACCTCAACAGTTTGCTGGATGATGCTTCAACACACCCCAAACTCTGCTAGCAGCTGGGAAACACGTCTACGGAGTTACACAAATTGACTGCAACACAAGCCATAGGGCCATCTACACATGAGTTAAAAAGCAATATTGGAGTTGGATCATGCAGATCCAGCTACAACACAAAAAAACCTGACCAACAGACACCTAGAGAATTCTACAAAGGCACTATATGAGCCCCATTTGCCTTATTTGTAGGTAGCAGTGACCTGTCATACTGTGATATGATACTCTTGCTCTGGACCCCTGGCTGTGCATCTAGAACTGCTGAACACATTAGCCAGTCAATGGGCTACTTATGAAGAAGGGGAGAGAGGAGGAGGGGGAGGAGGAGGAGAGTGAAGGAGGGGGAAGCCAAAGTCAAAGGGCGTGAAGGAAGGGAGCAGGGAAGTCATTTAGGAGCAGATAGTGAGGCTGAGAGAAAGAGAGAGAAGAGGGGAGTGGAGTAAGAGGGGGAAAGGGGGGAGAGGAAAGACAGAGAGGGGTGAACCTCCTGGAAGACATAAATAGCCGAAAGAGGACTTGTAGGCTCGCAGTCACTCTCGCAGACAGCCACATCCACTGCTCTCCTCCTCTGACCTCCTCCTCACCTCCGGTCCTCCTCTCTGCTCCTCTGCTGCAATCCCTCACTCATCTGGAATCCCGAGCAAAATCAGTGAGTAGTTTCTCCACTGCATCTTCATCCTCTCTCTCTCCACAACAGTAAGGAAGATACTAAACTTTGTAATGGCTGTGCATCAGTCAGTGAATGTGTAAATGAATAAAAATGACAGCTGCACTATAGGAGACTGCCAAGCATGCAAGCAACTACTGACAGTTACTTGTATTATTGTGAAAGTTTATGCAATCATGTACTGTAGGAGACAAAGTTACATATTTAGAGATATTAAGCAAATGAGTGTGAATTGTGCATGCAATAGGAGTTTCTATGAATGTAATTTGTTATATTCAGTAATAATCAGTGATGCGGTGCATGCACCTGCAGGCAGTCAGTATGCACAGCCTCATTTCCTTGTGTGCAAAAATAATGTGCTCCGTATGAGTGATGTTCAAGTGTGGTGTATAATGTAACAGCACCGCCTTCCAATGAATCTTTATTAAAAGGACAAGATAATTAAGAACAAATTATTTAATGAGTATCTAGTATGTGAGCTGATTTATTAGCTCTGTTAACAGATTTTCCTACATTAGGTGAGCTACTTCATTATACTTGACAATCACATTGCGTATCAGTTCTTGTGTGTGGTCTACTGATGAACATATAACTTTGAAGCAAAAAGCCTTGAACCTTCACATTCATTAACTAAATTATTGAATATAGCACCTTGTCTCTCCATGAACCAGAGACTGTGCATGCATGCTTTATTCAAGACTATGCATGAAAAAGTCTATTAAGTGAGTAGGATCTCTGACAGCTAAAGAGAAAGGTAAGTAAGCCCCATGCAAGAGTCATTAACAAAGTTTGTTGAGGTTGCAGGATGGGTGCCATGTTGCTCCTCCCTGGAGTGTAAAAAGATTTGGTTTGTCAGGGTGTAACGATGCTCTGAGATACCCAGAATTATAAAAGCCAGCTGGTGTAGCAGTATGTTACTGAACAATCACCCTGAAACAGGATTGTAGTACTGACCTGGCTGCCGCCGAAAACTGCAACTGCCAAACTCTCGCTGCATCCATCTAAATTGAATTAATCTAACCTCCCTTGCTGCCAATCTCCCAATGTGGAACTAAGTTTACAAGTCACAGCTGAGCTGCAGAAACAGTGGAAAATGTTTTCGAGAGAAATTCTTTCCCTCTGACTCACACGGGCCACTTGTTAAACCTGACACTGATGCTGCAGCCAGACGCTTTGCCCTTTCACCGGCTCCCCTTGTCGGTCTTGTCATGTCTCAGATCTGAAAGGGAAGAGTCTGCCGCAAGAAGAAAGGTCATATGAATGTGTGAATGTGAACGTGTGCAATGTGAATGTGAATGTGTGCAAGAGAGGGGAAACTTTTCTGAATCCTAAGAATGGAGGCAGTGAAGTAAAAATCTCTCAAATGGCTCTTCTTGAGGGTGCAGCAGCAGTGGAGCGAGCATGTAAAACGTGAGGTTTCCGCTGTGGCTGCACCTGTAGGCCTATACATTTGCAGCTGTAAAATGCTGAGGACTTGTAGCATTGAGCATCTCAGCTGTGTGGAAAATCGATAAAGGCCCTTTCCAGGCACTGTCCAGCGGTGACTTGACTTTTCCCGGCATTGTGGTAGTCAGTCCTGAGTATTTAAAACAACACCATTGCTCTCTCTCTCTCTCTCCCTCTGTCTGTCTCATCCTCCCCCATTCAGGCATCATTGCCATGGACCCCAAAAGAAACACTCTGTCCACCTCTGGGCCACTCCAGCATTTTGCTATAGTCACCCTGGCGCTGACCTTGAGCTTCTTGGGGCACGGCGTTCACCCGATGCCCGTTCCGACTGAAGCCCCCATCTGCACAGCCTCTGAAACTGCCCACTACAGCCTCACGTTTACCGGAAAATGGACCCAGGCGGCTTTCCCTAAGCAGTATCCTGTCTACCGCCCACCTGCACAGTGGTCAAATCTTATTGGTAAGTACAGAAGCAAGTTGGAAAGGAGCTTTCTTATTGGTCAACATATAGGGAGCAGGTGTTAATTACTATAGATTGATTGCTTAGTACAGGAACCATTGGTGAATGATGAGTGTAGAATGGAGACAGTATAAATAATGCTGTAATTGCTCCTTTGCTCCATTGCTACTTTTTTTTTTTGCAAATTTATAAAAACTGACCCCTGCCAATACCTACTGTGAATTTCAACCCACATCCTCTCTCTCCTCCTAGGGGTGACCCACAGCTCCGACTACCACATGTGGCAGCGTAATGAGTTTGCCAGCAACGGAGTGAGGGAGTTCACCGAAAAAGGCGAGGCCTGGACGCTCATCAAGGAAATTGAGGCGGCCGGCGAACGCATCCAAAGTGTTTATGGGATCTTCTCCGCTCCCGCTGTTGTGGGAGGCACCGGCCAGATGCACAGTGAGTTCGAGGTCTTCGCCAGGCACTCCTATGTAAGCAATTCTAACACCTGGTTTCTTTAAATCTGGGTCAGGGCCAAAGATTCATCACAGGCGTTCCTCTGATAGGTCGTGCAATGCTTTCCTTAGTCTGGATCTGAGGACATGAAACTTAATTGCTCAAAAAATGTTCAGAATAATGACCTGCCATGTACTTTTGTAGCCCGGGGAGATATTTAGCTCTAGGATAAGTGTTAAACCAGTGTAAGGTGTAACTTTGATGCCTTTTCAGATGGGTAATAACCTGCTTTCCTCCTGCTCTTCATGTGCAGACTAAACACAATAAATTGCGCAGATGGGTACATTAAGACACAAAGCTGAATGTATTTTGAGGCAGGTTGATGCAGCAAAAGTGCAAACTGTTCCTTCCAGGTACAACATCCAAAAGAGTGATTCCAATATGTCAATGTGTCTAATTTATGTGTCTGCAAATTATGTAAACTCTGCATGAGTTGGCAGTTAAAGTCCGTGCTGATGGGTCTCCTGGTAGGTCATAAAAGAGGGGATCCATCTGACCAAACACTGTGTTAGAGCTGGATGAGGGACAAGAGAAAAAGGGGGCAGCAAGGGAGCGAGCGGAGGAGTTTCGAGGGTGAGAAAAACGGGATAGGGGCCAGCGATAGACAAATGGCATTGGAATAAGAGCAAAATATGTAGGGAGATGTGAGAGCTGAAGTATGACTTTTAGATTGTTATGCAATAAACATGTTCATGAGGTCATGTGGGTGTCAGTCATGAATGCTTTACAGTGAACACACTCCTGCAAAGTGAAATATCATACATGCCTGATTTTCCTCTCAATTAACAAGGGAGGGTATGACAATGCAAAATACTGTTGCCATGAAGGGAAAGTGGCCAAATTCTGCCAAAGTCTGGCTTTGGTCTAGTAAAATTAAGTCAAATTACCTGATACTTTGACAGAAAACCTGTCAAAGCTGAAGTCAAAAATCCCTCGACCACTGTGGTCACTGGATGAAAATGTTTGTTTTCCCGCTTGGCTATCGTCTGGCTTCAGTTCAAAAATTGTTGGTATATCAAGGAGATCCGTGTTATGATTTGTCTCGTCCTAACTCCTTCACAAGTGCAACTTTATCAAGTTTTAAGCAATTTATTCAAGCTCAATTACATTAATTTAAAAAGTGGATTTTCTTCAAAATCTGTGTTTTATGAAGACATTGCTGAATATGGACACTACACTAAAACGCTAAGTCATAGTTTTAATTAATTTTCTACTTTGAAATTATTTAGTGGTTAATGATGATCTTTAATCTTTTAATTTAAAGTAAATTGACCTGAACACTTTACACCATAACCCACTTGTCACTTCCATGGCCTTAAAGCAGTGTCTTAATGACAGAACATGAGGTTAACCCATTTTCTACTGGCAGGCAATGAGCCACTAACATATATGGGACCATAAAATAACAACCATTTTCCATTTTGTCTGTCCCACCCCATCTCACTTTCTCTTCCTATAACCATCTGTAACTTCGACCCCTCTGTTTCCCTTCTCCCCCTCTCTCCACCTCCTGATCCCCAATCCATCCCTCTCTACGCCTCATCTCCTTCCTCATGCCCTACTTCCTTTCCATCTGTAGCTGTCGTTTATCGTGCGTATCGTTCCTAGTCCCGACTGGTTTGTGGGCGTGGACAGTTTGGATCTGTGTGATGGCGACCGATGGAAGGAGAGTGTGTCGCTGGAGCTGTTCCCGTACGATGCAGGAACCGACAGCGGCTTCACTTTCTCCTCTCCCAACTTTGAGACCATCCCACAGGACAAAGTCACACAGGTGGGTCAAGAGCAGCGTGAGGTGAAACTAAGAAAAAATGTACTGTTGGTGCAGATACAATGTATATTCTTTAATATTGTTTTGGAGGAAATGTGATTCATGTTTACAGAATCAAACTGAAACTCTAGTGGTTATCTGACCATTAAACCTTACAAAACGTTCTTATAGTGTCATGTACAACAGAATATTATCATGTTGAACAGAGATTATGGCATTGTAGAGATCTCACTTTTTACAAGCATGCTGCACTATTATTGCAGCTGCTCCACCAACATGGGGAATTATTTGGAAAACACCTCCATATTTATGTAAGATCAATGTAACATAATACCTTGCCATTAAAGTACAAACAATTTGCAGGTAATACTGTCATAGTCTTGGTAATGTAGTAATTTTCCAGTAATCTAATAAAAGTTGCTGTATATATAATAGACAGTGCAAACTTATTATTGACTGAAAATCATAAGTGTAAATTATGTATTCCTTAAACTATGGATATTAACCGCATAGTGTGTTGCCAGCAGTCATCCGAGACATTGACTCAATCACTGAGTGTCATCAGCGCATCTCTGTTTATTCAGTCCTGTCATTTGTTTTTGTTTTTTTTCTTCCTGTGTAGATTACCTCTTCTTTCCCAAGCCACCCTGCCAACTCCTTCTTCTACCCCCGCCTGAAGCACCTCCCACCCATCGCTAAGATGACACTGACCAAGATAAAGAAGACCAATCAGATCATCAGCCTTCCTCTGGAGCCCACGCAGTCCAACCAGCTGCCAACAGGCAATGAGATTGAAGACACGCTTATAAGTAAGTCTGAGGAATATGCATAGTCCAAGTAACTAACTTCATGCAATACTGTTATTGAAATCATCTACTCCTTACACATACAAAAAACACACATACAAAACAAACATAAAAATGGTTGTTTGTCAAAAAAAGAGAAATAACAACATAGCAATGGCAAAAACATTGTTAATGATGGTAATATATAATACATTTATATATTACACATTACAAGGTATAGATAGCTTAAAACAGTTCAAATATCAGACATTTCTGCCACACGTTTCTGAAGAATAAATGAGCAGTCCAGATCAGGCAATATCAAAATAATTGTTCACATTAGTTGAACAAGCAGATGCACATGCACAACTTTGAAAAAACTCAAATGATTGTGCACAAAAATGTAGAAATATAAGCACTTGAACATGTGCAGTACTTGTACATGTGCAGAATTACTGCAGTTTTACCTTCACCTGCTGTGCCGCTCACTTGGCAGGATTAGGGGATGATCAGGATTAAGGTGCAATGTACTCACACAAAGTGCTGCACCTCATCTCTCCTTCCTCACATCTTCCAATCTCCTTCTGAACGGCCAGTCTTCCTTGAATCCTGTCTGACAAAGCTGAAAAACCATTAAGATGTTTCAAAAATACTGTTTATATTATGTTCTCTCCAACCTCTAAAGCGATGTAAGGACTTAACACAATGCTAGGAACTTGTTTTTCATTTGCTGAATCATCTGAAAGCATTTGGGATCCATTACAGGCCACACACACACACACACACACAAACACACTCTATTCATTCCAACCAGAAACCAGAGAAGCTAAGTGACTGCGAAGCGTCAGAAAATGCCAGGGGCACATCTGGCACCCAGCGAAACAACCTGAACATGAGACCCAGAGAAAGTGAAAGAGAGTTTTAAGAAAACAAAGTGGGAATTATGTATAGCAGCCACCTAAAATTGGATGCAGGCACGTATGTTATTAACAAGACCTCAGTCTTCAGGTGAAGCTGGAATTACTTAGTTTTGGTTTCCAGCCTGTAAAAGTTTAAACACCCCTGTTGTACAATGTAGTGTTTAACAGTTAAAAAAAAAATCAACTGTAAAGAAAGATAAAGGAATTGCTGGGAAAAGTGAAAATGGAAAGTGCAAGTGCTCATCTTGCTAGTCAAGCCAATACTGCAGCCATCGGATGAATTTCTCAGGTGGCTGACCCACTCTAATGTGACAGTGGGAGAGAAATAACCCTTTTGAAAAACAAATCATTATCATGTGTGGCACTGACAGTAAAGATAGACTAAATAGAGCGCTTGGCAGGGGGGGAAGAACGTTTGGAAAAAAGGAGTAGTTTGTCAACCTGGCGGTGGAGCTAACAGTGAAATAATCAAATCCATAGTGCTGGTGGCTGTAAAGGTTTGACTCAGCATCACACCACGAGTCTGTTCCCCTGACTACCTATCAACAAACAAGGGAATGAGGCCAAGAAACTGTTGGGGTTTCCTGCCCTGCTACTCACGCACCACCATCCCCGCCCCCACCCCTCCATCTGTTCATCCTCCCCTCTCCATCTCCATCAATCTCTCCATCTCTGTTATCCCTCCTCCCCACGACATTTGAAATGTATTTAATTACTCATCAGTGATTACCTGCTTGACATCATGACATATGACACTGATGAACAATGAGATGAGCAATCTGACAAACATCCATGTATCCCTTCACCCCTATCCTCCCTCCCTCCCTCCCTCCATCCTTGCCGTGTCAGCAGTGGGTTTTTAATGGAAGCACAAGATGAAGGTAGATGTCAAAATCAGCCTCGCCTTCACTTCCGTGATTCATCCCGCCCTCCATCCAGCCTCCGTGCTTCCTCCCATCCTCATCCTTCTGCTTTTCTACTCTTATCCGACCAACCCGGTCTGAGAAGGATATCAGCTGTTTACAAGCTTGAACAACGTGGGATGAGGGAGCCTGGTAGATACACTGCAAAAAAAAATCTCCATCTTAAGAAGTCATTTAGTCTCATAATCAGTCTTAAAGTCTAACTGAAATCAGACTGAAAAAATCTGCTGATGGAATGAGATAATCTCACTTGTTTTCAATGCAATTTCAACTTCAACAAGTATAAATGCAGTTGAAACAAGGCAAAATAAGGCAGATCAGCCCACTAATATCAAGAAAATAACACTTGATTCAAGAAAATTCTTGCAACAAAAACACATTTTTAACACTGAAGATGGGACTAAATGACTTTTATGGTGTATGAGAGGAAGACAGAAAGAAAAACATACTGCATTAAGAAAAAAACTTCCTCAATAAAGCTGGAAGAAATGAGTAAAAAATGCAATCCCCTCCCTGAGGTACAGCTGAGGTGCCCTTTAGCGAGGCCCTAAATCCCCCATCTGCTCAGAGCACAGTGGAGGTATTAGCTGCATTGTTCAGCTTCAATGCGAGTGTGTCTAAATGGAGCAGGGCAGCACTGAAAAACAGCATGCACAGTCAGCAAAAATTCACTCAATAAATGAAGGTGAGCCACAGCTAAACGGATATACGGCCGGCCAGCAGCTGCCATGAATCTATAACGAGAAGCTATGGAAGCATAAAGATCTGCACGTGCAGCACGCCACCATTTATTGGAATTCCCTCCCATTATTTTATTCACTTTGGCTCATACAGAAATAAGCTGTGACTAATAGTTTAATAAAAGCAGTTCCGTTTTTTATTATCCCTCCAGCACTTATATCATTTCCATTATTCTTAATAGTCTTACTATTCTTTGAACTCTTTCTCTCTTTTCTTTTTGTTGTGTTTTTCTTTGTTTCTTATGTTTACTGATATCAAATGTGGCTTATCTCAGTGATTTCTGAAGACAGATAAAGGCACAGTGCATTTGCAGCATATAAAGCACATGTACCCATTTTTCAATGCATTTGGTCTTAGTCTTCCCCTTTCCAGTCAAATCTATACAAATATCACTCATTTTTGACTCCTAATGGTGTGGTAAATGCAGCGTATTGATAGAAGCCGATTTGCAAGATCCAGAGAACAACACTACAGTAAAACCGTGTCCCCCTTCTGTCTGCAGACACCCCCCTGGACTGCGAGGTGTCAGTGTGGTCGCCCTGGGGCTTGTGCAAAGGCAAGTGTGGAGACTCGGGCGTGCAGCACCGCACGCGCTACATCCTCATGCAGCCGGCCAACAACGGAGCAGCCTGCCCCCCGCTGGAGGAGGAGAAGAAATGCTTCCCTGATAACTGTTTATGACTAGGCCCGGAAAGGAGGGAGAGGAAGGAGAAGAAGGAGAGGAAGGAGAAGAAGGAGAAGAAAGAGAGGAAAGGGAGGAAAAGACGAAGACTGAGAAAAAACAGCAAAAGGTCAACGCTGTTTTCACACAGGGCCTAAAATGTGTAAAAAATGGACTCCTCTCTGTCTTTCCTCTGTGGCTGAACTGTCTCTCTGATTGACTGATTGATTCCATGATTGATTGAATGATTAATTAAGGAATCATGGTTGGAGTGAAAGGTATTTTGTCTTCAAACACCACCTGTAAATAAGCTAATTTCTCAAGCAAACACTCATCCTCAAGTCATATTGGAGATCTGAAAGTTCTAGGAAGGTGTAGTTTGGCAAAATAGCTAGTAGACACCGATCCAGTTTTCTCAGATCTTGAAAAATGTCTGAGGATTGTTCCTTCTTCTTGCTGAACATTTATTGTTTCAACACAAGCAATAACTGAAAACACATTTTTACATAATAATTAGGGAATTCTGTAGTTCACAGACACAGCACATTACAACTCCCAGTGGCTTTTACATAACACATTGTGGAATTAATTAGTCTAAATTCTACTGAAGATCTTCAAACCCTAAAACCATGGAACACTGAAATACAGAAAATGCAATTAGTATTGGCGCAGACACAGGGGAAATTATGGTGCTACAGTGGTTCCACTGGCAGAGGATCTGCTCGCTGAAATGTAACTCAAACCTATTATGTGTTATGATGTACTCAAAATGTAATATTTACAGAGACACTGTGGTTGTTTTTCCTGAAGACAAACAATATATTTATTGACAGGATTTTAACCTGTAGTGTACAGTATATCAGAATAGTAATATCTCATATTCTTTTGTGCTATTGAGGTATTATTTCAATACAGGAAATTACTTTGTGACAAGAAAAATGTATCGCGCTGTAAAATATTTGGCTTAGTTGTACTGCTGTTCATATGTTTATATGTTATTTGTATGTTCAATAAAGTGTAAATACATCTAAAGATAATGTGACTTCACTGATTGGCAGGTTTTTAAAGAAAGAGAGAAAGCTGGCTTTGAAGAAGAGATCGGAGTAAGAATGAAAATACTGAAGTCTAATTATTCAACTTTGCATGTATCACACAATCGCAATGACAAACAGATTTCGTGGATACAGATTCAAATCTGTAGTACTTCTTCTCAGCCTAGTATTTAATTTTAAACTTGAACCACATACTTACATTTGGGCCTCCATCACTGTGGTGGCAGGACGGCAGGATGCAAGTCTGTGAGCCTCTGTCTGGCTAACCCTGACCTCTGACCTCCCTGTCACACACAAAAACAGAATTTTAGTGATTGATTTCTTGGAATTACTAAATGATCAGCTAATCATTGTTGCCCCTACTTGGCATATTTATTTATTGCATGTAGTGATTAGAGAAGGAACAGTGAATAAGTAATACAGCCAGTGGATATAAAGGGAAAATCTAACAAAAACAATCCTCATGGTGGTCTTGAGCAACATGTTTAACCTCCATTATCTCCAACAGAGCTGCTCAGTGGCCAAAAGTGGTTTCACTGGCTGCTCCAGGTGTGCACAGTGTGAAGCTGATCAAAACTAATGAGTGAACACAGACACCCTAGCCTGTGTTAATGTAAGAAAATGTGTACAAAAAAGCAATGTGCAGCTTTGTCAGACCCACAGCATACCACTATGATGATTAAAACACTAAATTACTGGATACATACATACATACATACATACACTGGTCAACCATGCTAAGAGTGATGAGATCACTGTACTTGTAAAATGGATAACAATCCTCATGAAATATACATTTGAAATGGATAAAATTATCCACAACCTAACATTTATTAGCTGTAAATGCCATGATGAATGGCATTTCTGGGGCTGGGGGGGTGGGAGGCCACACAACCTACTATTATATGTTATGCTTCACATATACTGTCCAGCATTTTGCTACAAAGACCCATAACAGCTATACATTAGCCTATTAGTATGTTTTTTGATTGATATTATCAAGAAAAGCATTTTATAGGAATGAATACAGTTGGAGACATCACTTTTTGCAAATGAACTCTTCAAATATATTCCATGTAAAATTTCTAGGTTCAAAACGTCAAACTGAGAGCTCACTTAAGGTCACATTATTTGATATTCAACTCAGTGTATCCCACTGTGAAGTCAAAGTCTTATTTGATTGGCAGAACAGACACTAAACTCACAGAAAGTGACCTTGTTCTTGGATGAAGCAACACAAACAGTTTCAAACAGTTCAGCAAATGGCTTCTTCAGTGAATAATGTTAGTGGAAATATGTAAAACAGATAAAACCACTGATGACCAGCCCAACACACAGACACACACACACACACACACACACACACACACCAACCGCAGAAACCTAGAAACCACACTGTAGATGACAGATTGAATAGCAATACTAACCAAACATCTGGGTGTATGAGGAGCTTCCTTCCGTTTTGAGCAACTCGCTGAACTTTGGCTCCATTCAAAACCAAAGACAAGTGAGAGGAAAATTACTGAGAGGGAGAGAGTAGCAGGAGCAACGGGCAAAGAGGACATCCGATTCCTGGCTTTCCTTGAAGGATGATCGCATCTGCATCTGCAAAATCTGAGAGTTGTTAAAGAGGAGAAGAGACCCTGAATATATATTGAGGAGATTATAGGCGTACAACTTTCATAGAGTAAGAACGAACAAGGGAGAGATACACATAAACATACAGTATAACCCCTTTATTACATGAAAAGAAATCTTAGTAATTAAAATTCACAAAAATAAAAATAAGGCGCAAGTGTAGGTGTTTTGCAACATTCACCTCAGGATAAGTGGTATGAAAAAAGGGACAAAGAGAGAGAAATGTATGAAATGACCAGGTGGCAGAGAAAGTTGTGTGTATAGTTCATAGTGCAGCATATAGCATCATATAATATGTATACATGCATATTTTATGTACTTACTGTATGATATATTTTGGAATAAATATAAGAGATGTGGGTTCATTTTAAAACTCTAATCTGTTAAATGTTGGTATGGTATATGTATCAGAAGTATGTAATGTTTTGGAGAACTGTTTCCTCAACAGTACTGATGTGTGGGAGGAGAAAGAAATCTGATTCTCAGCTTACTTTGAGGGAAGACAACCTTTGCAGATGCTACCCAGTTCATTCTTGGAAAGTGTAGTGGTTTCATTTACAAGTGACCACATTTACCGCTCTCAAAGGTAAGCATTTATTTGGCAGACATCTAAGATTAAGTATTATTTTGGATTGGATTTTCCACAAGAAACGTGACATGGATTCACTTGGCGGTACGCATCACTGCTTAAGTAATAAAAAAGCGATGACAATGTAATATGTCTACAAGTAACCAGAGATATTCAAAGGCACAATGTCACATCAGGGGAATTGAAATGTTGAGTGATCTTGTGTATGTTTTGAAAGATAGGGACTATTCTAACCTAATGGGAGTCTTCTAAAAGGACACTTGGGGATAGTAACAATTTAATAACCGTGTCACAATTTTCCCCATCTTTGTTTTTTTCCCCATCTAGATGCAAAACACATGATTTGTCACATTGTGTATAGTTCAAAATAAATTAATATCTCACTTGCTCAAGTGTGGTAAACATGTAGCGCCTGGCCCTGTGGTTGAGAAGGGACTACTACAGTAAATTATCATGGTACTAAGTTTTATTCTGTGATTAGCCTTGCTTATTATAGCTGGCCTCTGTAAACTCTGTTGGTTTATGCAGGAGGCCCAGGCTACGTCTACACAGTTTTGCATACAACACTCTTTGTCACCTTGACATTATAGAAATTGCTAAATAAACCATGCTGTTTGATATTCGGCATCCAAGGTAAGTGTTCAGTCTGACAGACACTGTCAGACCTTGTCAGACACTGGTCTAACAAGGTTTGCTATTGGCTCCCAGGTTAACCAGTCACAACACCGGCAGAATGTCTCGTCATGCAAAGCAACATCTGTGAGTTTCTCACGCCAGAAAAGCCTGATACAGCCTCACACATTGCTGCAAGCTGTAGTCAGTAACATATAACTAAATCTGAAAGGAAAAAAAGACAATCAATCTTAATTACAAGCCCTACAGACACACTTCCAGACTGATTGTTTCACTTGGCAGGGAGTCAACACCGGCGAATCCTTTCAAGGGCATTTTGTCATTGTTAGCTGTATTGCAGTTTAATGTTAGTTTAGTTTACTGTCCATAACACGGCAGATGAGAATGGGTTTGCGAGGCGTTGTTTTTTTCCTCCAGTGTTACCTGATGCTGGCAGCAGCCATGTATTTTGATCTGGCAGAACAGGAGGAGAAATGCATCATTGAGGAGATTCCTGAAGACATGCTGGTGACGGGTGAGTTCAGGAAGGGGAGGATTTCTACACGGCGCCATTTGTATTATCACACAGGCGATAAATGGGGAATTTGATTTTGCAAAGTCCATTGTGTATTGGCATGTGAAACACACAATCATATTGTAACTATACCGTAGGCCTCCGTGCTATTATCTCTAATTCAGTTCATGGCAAACAATGCATGATAATTTCTGACTTGGCTTTCACAATATTCCCTACAGTGTTGTAGTCTCCTAAATTGCATGCATTATGTGTTTAAACAATGACAGAAGGCCAGAGAAATGCAATGCACAGTCATAAATATGAAATGCATTACACAGTCTCCATTCACTTGTGAATACAAGTGCTGCAAATACAATGAGAGAGAGAGAGTGAGAGAGAGAGAGGGAGAGAGAGAGAGAGAGAGAGAGAGAGAGAGAGAGGGAGAGAGTGGGGAGAGAGAGAGTGAGGAGAAGAAGAGAAGAAGCTTAATGCTACATGAAAAAACAGAACAGTGAAGAAGTGTATTCTTGGGGATATTAAAATATTATAATGATCTCAATATCTGATTCAAATCACACATTCACAGCATTTTTTTTACTGAGTTTTGCACAAATCACCCATCAAAGTAATGTAAAGCTTATGTAAAGCATTTTCACTGTAAAATATAAAGTAATACATATCTGTTAATTTAAGATGCTTTATCTAATCCATATCACAGCTGCTACAGGTTGGTGCTGACCTTGCTTATGTGCTGTATGTGTGTGTGCTTTTTGCCCCTCAGGCTATTTCATGTTGGAGCCCTGGAATTTGAAGATGAATACCAACTCCCCTCACCTTGGCGTCACTGTGACAGTACGAGACCCAAACCATGAGGTACTGGACTCACAGGAGCGCTTCATCTCCAAGCCTGCATCACATAACACACATGTAACAGTACACTGAAACACGTGACTGCTGGATTTCCCATGCAAACCAGACCAAACAAGGCCAAAATGTCTTATACTGTGCTGCCAATGGCACTGGACTGACTGAATGTCTACTTAAACACTGCTTGGACGCGGCATAACTCTGTCTTTGTCTTGCAGCTCCAATTGATCTTTTTTGAGTTCTTATGTAATCCAAAAAAACATCTCATGACCCTGATGCCAAGTCAAATGTTGAAATTAAATAGTAATGCTAAAAAAATATAAAAAACATATAAAAAACAATGAAAAAACATACCAGATTTCCATCAGTTCTGGAAAGTTATTACTATAGGCGATATAAAAAATATAGTGTCTGTTTTCATACAACCTCATGTCTTCCTCTCACCATAACTACTTTTGTCTAACACATTAGTTCTTAATGCATTTGCAAACTGAGACACACTGAACGCTCATCTGCAGGTGCATTAAAATAGTCATATTCTTCATCATGAGGACCAAAGGCAATACAACGTCAACTCCTTGTGTTTCTGCTTAAGGACCACTCTCTCTCCTCTTTTCTTCTCTTCAGGTTTTGATGTCTAAGCGTTATGGAAAACATGGTAAAGTCACCTTCACCTCTCATGCATCCGGTCAGCACTTCCTCTGCTTCCAAACCAACTCCACCAGGTTCTCCGTCTTTGCTGAAGAGAGGATGGTGAGATCTGTGGACACACAGAAAGTGCAAACAGCTAAAAAAACATTAAGCAAGCCATACACTACTATTATGCATGTTTCATCATTCAAGTTAATTGTGCACAGCCACTGCCATCCCCTTATACATTCTAAACCCAAATTCACTCAGATGACAACAGACCCATACACTTCTGCAGTAAATGAAATATAAAAACTTCTGGCATTGTAGTTTGGTGAGAAAGTGAAATCCCTTCGACTGTCCTGTATTTGCTGTACAGAAGCTACATTTGGATGTTCAGATGGGAGAGCACTCCATTGACCCCGGTGTTGAGAAAACCAAAGGCGACCTGCAGACGATGGAGAACAGGCTCAGACACCTCATAGACCAGATGATGTACATCACCAGGCACCAGGAGTACCAGAGGGTAAACACAAATACGATAATCCAGGAAAATCATATTTCCTTCCACAGGGAGGTCAGAGGAAAGGGTAAGAGTGGCGCACCACAGAAACAGCAAGGATTGAGTATCTTGCTCTAGGATAAGGGGGGCTGAAGCTGGAATTATATGACAGCCACAAGACTAGGATTAGAGAAATACCTCATATTAACTGAGTTACCTGACCTCTACCTCCTATATAAACAGAGTAGTACTCAGTGCTAATGCTGCGAAGACCAAAGGCAACCTGCAGCCAGTGAACAGCCTCAGACAACTCGATGTACATCACCAGCAGATATCTAAAATCATCATGAATCCAAGCACATTTACCTAAAGCATACCATCACTTCTATGTCTTTCTAAGAATTCCACTTTTGAGGAATAATGAGGAACAATGTCCTCCAGAAAAACTGTTCTAATGATGAATTTTTCCACTCTTCTCCAGGTCTCATCCGTCACTGCCTCCACCCCTCCCCTCAGGGAAAAAAACCTTTAAGCAATTAACATAAAGATCTCCCCATTTGCAAAAAGAACATTAACTTGTCAACATGTTTTTATCCAAGTTGAGCAAATGTTCATGTCTCACTCTCTCCTCTGTTTTTCTCCTCCTCTCCCCCTTTTCAACAAAAAGAGGAAACTTTGTATCTCAAAATTGAACTGTCCAAAAGAACGGAGAATGTTCTCCTTGCTTCCAAAAAGTGATTCATCCTGACAACATGCCTTTAGTAACATATGAGAAATTGTTCATGTCTCACTCTCCCCTTTATCCATCACTACGTTTCTCCCTTCCAGGAGAAAGAGGAGACGTTTCGTCAGATCAGCGAGGACACCAACAGCAGCGTGTTGTGGTGGGCCGTGGTGCAGACCTCCATCCTGCTGCTGGTCGGTTTCTGGCAGATGAAGCGCCTCAAAGACTTCTTCGTCGCCAAGAAACTGGTCTGATGATGATGACCTTCCCCGAATATACTGTAAACTGCATAGATTAAAAACTCTGTCATTGCCAAACAGCTGGTGTGATGGACCTTGAACAAGCAACACTTTGCCTGTGACAGCTGCACAACTTCTTAATGCAGTGGAGGTAGGCGACAATACCCTCTGCAGATGTGGAGACACGTGAGAGAAAACCTGAAATGATGTACGACTTGGAAAATTGTCCATCTGCATTGCCTCCAAGTGTTGTGTATAAAAGACGTGGCAATTAATGAAGGCATGGACATTTTCCAGCAAATATATAAAAGGGAAACTGCTGCCAAAACTAGGCCATGTCAAGCATATTTAAATCTCTTTCCATCTCCATTACACTTAAAAGGCTGAACATGACCTTAGGCCTGAATTCACTACAGCTTAGATCATGGCTTGGGTTGATATAAAGACGCAGGCTGCCATATTTCTAACTAAACCCTCTGTTTGCAATGACAGTTTCATATTTTGACCTCATCAGTGGTGAATTTCAAAAATAATCAACATGACTGAATTGTGTAAATGAAAAAGAAATAAAGTCTGAATTAAAGGTCTTTGATTCACGTCTTATTTTTCACTTTATAACAACAGCTTGCATGCTTTCTCACTTATTCCTACAAATATTGATTCAGAATTATATATTGAAAAATAGCAGTATCACCACGATAGATCATAGAACAACAGGGATAATATCAGGTGACTATATAAATAACTAAAACATGTAATAAATGTTAAATAAATGTATAAGACGCAAATAAGTAACATTACGTGTAACGTTAACCGCCGTGGTGACATCACTCACTGAAGGGAAAACATTGATCTCAAGCAGGGTTGCCAAGTCCGCGTTTTTTCCGCCAAATTGGGCTACTTTTTAAGCGTTGCCGCGGGTAACAAAGTTTGTCCGCGGGTTGGGCTTGGGCAGACCTGTGGCATACAGATGATGAATAATGCCTATGAATAAAGATTCATATTTTGAATGACTAATGAAACCTGCTGCCACGAGTTTGAGCCCACCAGAGAGATGCTGGCCTTGTTCAATACAGTTCTGTATGACAGGGACCAGGGCGAGGGATCTCAACATGTCTAAAAAGAAACTGGACAACGCTGTAAATAGTTCAGGTTCATGGAGTTTTTTCCCGTTCTTTTTTATGTTGGAGACAGCCAGAAGTTTAACAGGTGAGCTGAAATGATTTTCAATTGCCTTTGCCTGGGAAATTGCCTTTAATGTTTATGATGTTATTTTATAGATATTATAGTGCATTTTGCAATTATAGCAATGCTGTTGGACTTTAAAAGCAACATACAGTACAGGCCAAAAGTTTGGACACACCTTCTCATTCAATGCGTTTTCTTTATTTTCATGACTATTTACATTGTAGATTCTAACTGAAGGAATCAAAACTATGAATGAACACATGTGGAGTTATGTACTTAACAAAAAAAGGTGAAATAACTGAAAACATGTTTTATATTCTAGTTTCTTCAAAATAGCCACCCTTTGCTCTGATTACTGCTTTGCACACTCTTGGCATTCTCTCGATGAGCTTCAAGAGGTAGTCACCTGAAATGGTTTTCCAACAGTCTTGAAGGAGTTCCCAGAGGTGTTTAGCACTTGTTGGCCCCTTTGCCTTCACTCTGCGGTCCAGCTCACCCCAAACCATCTCGATTGGGTTCAGGTCAGGTGACTGGAGGCCAGGTCATCTGCCGCAGCACTCCATCACTCTCCTTCTTGGTCAAATAGCCCTTACACAGCCTGGAGGTGTGTTTGGGGTCATTGTCCTGTTGAAAAAAAAATGATGGTCCAACTAAATGCAAACCGGATGGGATGGCATGTCGCTGCACGATGCTGTGGTAGCCATGATGGTTCAGTGTGCCTTCAATTTTGAATAAATCCCCAACAGTGTCACCAGCAAAACACCCCCACACCATCACACCTCCTCCTCCATGCTTCACAGTGGGAACCAGGCATGTGGAATCCATCCGTTCACCTTTTCTGCGTCTCACAAAGACACGGCGGTTGGAACCAAAGATCTCAAATTTGGACTCATCAGACCAAAGCACAGATTTCCACTGGTCTAATGTCCATTCCTTGTGTTTCTTGGCCCAAACAAATCTCTTCTGCTTGTTGCCTCTCCTTAGCAGTGGTTACCTAGCAGCTATTTGACCATGAAGGCCTGATTGGCGCAGTCTCCTCTTAACAGTTGTTCTAGAGATGGGTCTGCTGCTAGAACTCTGTGTGGCATTTATCTGGTCTCTGATCTGAGCTGCTGTTAACTTGCGATTTCTGAGGCTGGTGACTCGGATGAACTTGTCCTCAGAAGCAGAGGTGACTCTTGGTCTTCCTTTCCTGGGTCGGTCCTCATGTGTGCCAGTTTCGTTGTAGCGCTTGATGGTTTTTGCGACTCCACTTGGGGACACATTTAAAGTTTTTGCAATTTTCAGGACTGACTGACCTTCATTTCTTAAAGTAATGATGGCCACTGGTTTTTCTTTAGTTAGCTGATTGGTTCTTGCCATAATATGAATTTTAACAGTTGTCCAATAGGGCTGTCAGCTGTGTAGTAACCTGACTTCTGCACAACACAACTGATGGTCCCAACCCCATTGATAAAGCAAGAAATTCCACTAATTAACCCTGATAAGGCACACCTGTGAAGTGAAAACCATTTCAGGTGACTACCTCTTGAAGCTCATCAAGAGAATGCCAAGAGTGTGCAAAGCAGTAATCAGAGCAAAGGGTGGCTATTTTGAAGAAACTAGAATATAAAACATGTTTTCAGTTATTTCACCTTTTTTTGTTAAGTACATAACTCCACATGTGTTCATTCATAGTTTTGATGCCTTCAGTGAGAATCTACAGTGTAAATAGTCATGAAAATAAAGAAAACGCATTGAATGAGAAGGTGTGTCCAAACTTTTGGCCTGCACTGTATATGGATTTTTATGGGCATATTTTTAGTTCTGGTATTGGGCTGATTTTTGGGCCGTTTTTATACCCGGTTGGGCGGGTTTTGGGCTGGTTTTGAGTTGCTGTTTGGCTGCTTTTGTCTCACAGATCTGGCAACCCTGATCTCAAGGCGTGAGTATCACTAATAGTGTTATTTCTAATCACTAATCAATATACGAAGGGGGAAGTTAGCTACACAGTTTACAAAACAGCCTGTCAAACAAATGAGAGGAGCTGTAAACAGGTAAGATGTGTTAATGATATAAACTGCACATCCGTTATTTAGCTCGTCTGCTTTACCTGCTAGCTAATTTAACCGACAAGCTAACCTAACTGTTAACCTAACTGTTTGTGAAGGGTACATGTTCATGAAATAATAAATAAAGTAAGTTAACTTTCAAGATAAAAAATAAAAGAGCAGACATTTCAAAAGACAGTTGGTGTGATAGTTATAGCTACCACCTAAGTTAAGTTACAAAGCTTTTGCTCTGAGAACAGCGACAGGTAGCATAGCACCGTTAGCTAGCGGATGCTAACGTTGTCATTTTCACAGGCGGTTTTTATAGTTCATCTTCAGAAAATGTCCTACTGGGTCCGCTGCAACTCCTGCTTCCAGCCTGTCAGTGCCGACAGGAAACTAGCAGTCACAACCTGCGGACATGTCATCTGTAGTGTCTGCTATCAGCAAGGTAAGGACAGGGTGATTTGTAATGGTAATACAGGCTTGCTATGGATGTTTATATCGACCGAAGTGTGACTGCAGATTTTACATTTTTTTTCATTCGCTTTTTCCAGTATAATGAAACTGGGATCCACTTTGTCGTCATCTTCACCTCCAAACCACAGCAGAAGTTTTCTTTTGCAAATGTGTTCATACGTTTTCATTGGATTCACACATTTTTCAGGCTCTTTTGCACAACACTTCTCACATGTGTCATTTACACGGCCCTGACTCCATTGACTTCACTGTGGTAGTCAAAAGCAAACAACTGCTCACAGCTGATAGAAATGAGCTGCATCACTGTGAAATCACTAGTGCACCTGCATCACTACCCTTTCCACAAATCACCATTCACCAATCAATCAGTATGCACCTACAAAAAAGGGGCCTATAAATTGTATTTTGTATTTTTTTTCTCAACTCCTTTGAGTTTTTCTGTGTAATACTGTATGTGAATTACAGTATTTCAGTTTTTGCCATCAATACAGTAAAATTTCACTTCAAAGTCTTTCTGACTTTGGATGCAGGTCTTTACTGTAAGTTTACATTTGAATGTGTAGCACACAGGAGAACCTTGTTCAAACTGAGAGCTGTATTTTGTATTCTGTTGTCATCTGTGTTACAGTACAGTAGAGGTGACTGAAGGAATCTACTCATTTGGGCAGAAGTTGAGCTGTTTGAGGGAAATATCGGATTTTGCTACTTGCTTTACAATATGTAACTATGTAAATTGTCAAAAATATGACTGCAATACACACAGGAAAAAAGTAAGGTTGAACCTGCTCAGGCTAAAAAGGGTATGTTGCATTTTGGTGTTGAGTATGAAGTGAGTGAGTGGCTGGGTTATGTTGCTTGACTGCAAGTTGTATTGGGCGGTGACAAAATGTGCTTTTGCTGCATGTCTGAAATGTTTTGTCATGGTAAGAGCCTTTTGCAAACAAAATGTGTTATTTTGGGAAGTGCACCTCTCATTAGGCCTATGGATTAACTGTTTTGATACCAGGGTTTCTGAGTTGACAGAGGAGATAAAGCGATTGAAAAAAACTGTAACAGAGGCAAAGCCGGTCTGAAGTTGTACCATTCACTCAGCCCCGGGGTGGTGCAAATGTGATTACACAGGGACACCTATTGGATTTTATATGATATTACAGAGCTGAAGGAAGGCGTTCACAAACTTTTCCATGCCTAATTCCTCCAAACCCCTACTAGATAACCCTTTGCCTGTGGGACCTAAATTTCAGAAGGTTTTAGTTGTTAGGTGGGGTTTGGCATTGAACTCATCTAATGTTGTATTACAGTTGTGAGAGAGAAAGCTTTGACACAAACACTCACTCCAGTAATGCTCTCTCACTGTCCTCGAGTTAAATAATAATAATATTTAGATTTTATAGACTCACTTGGGGGGTATTTTGGAGCTCACTTTAGGCACTAGTGACCATGATCATTGGCTCCAGGGCTATTTCTGATGGGTCTCTGAATGACAGTGAAAGACAATGAGTAGATATGAGGGAACCCAGGGTTACACTGAATTTATTCATGTGGGGTGTCGGCTGACTGGCCAACATCTTCTTCCTGTGTTGGATTTAGGCTACATCAAAAGATTATTCATCCTATCCTTTATTTGGTACTTTTGTCTATGTATAATTGTCACCTTTCTTTCAGGGAAGCAAGGGGAGTGTTTAATATGTAACGCCAAATGCCAGGTGTCTCCCCTGTCTGACAAAGTAAGTATCTTTATTGCTTTAAACCTGTGATGGCACATGCTTTTTCTTGTACTTCATGATCAGATGAATGCTTTTGTGGAGCTGTGAAGGCGGGGAAAGTGGATGACATAGCCTAGTTTTTGGTAGCACAAATGATGACATAAATCCCCTTTATTTTAGAGGAATATCATCATGCAAGACATGACCTCTGGTTAAATGCAAATAGACTGACAGCTGTTTGTACTTATACTCAGTAGTCGAGTTGTAAAAAAAAAATTCAGGGGGGATGGTCAATTTTTTTCACTTGATGAAAAGTGAGGATGGCAGTTTTACAGGGGGGATGATTTTGACCGTTTTTATTTCAGGGGGGAATGCCATCCACCCTCATCCCCCCTCAACTTAAGTACTGCTTATATTGATATTACCCTAACATGAAATATTTTGACAGAGTAGTTCTGAGGTGAAGGCCCTGTTCTCTGACATCAAAACTGTTGCGACCAAACACTTCTCAGAAATCAGCAAGGTTTGGATATGTTTATTATTAACAATTATGTACCGGCCTGTGTTATACATGTTTGTACCATAAGAGATAACTGATGACTTTGTGGCAGGATTTAATGAAAGTTTACATAGTGGTGGTTTACTTCAGTTTGCAGAGGACCCTGGTGTTGAAAACGTTGAAAAATGCAGCTACTTATCAAATAATATTGTGCTGCTGTAAAAAAAAGAAAAGACATCTTTTTTGTTGACTGTATTCTTGTCAGTCACCTGAACATAACACTTATATTCAGAATTGCATGTCTCCCGTGTAGATTCAACTAAAGACAAAAGACAATCAATGTTTTTTAGATGTAGCATAACATGTAATTAATCTGTTTTAACATTATTTCTCAATGGAGACTCAATATATATCACTGAATCATCATTCATTTCCTTAGGTTTTAATGTTCCAGGCAAGGCATCAGAAGAGACTCTTGACTCACTACCAGGAACGGGTAAAGGGACATTGATCCTGCTGCAATGTTGTTGTTTTTTTTTGTGTTAGTGTGTATTTAAGAGTCTGCTCATGTAGTCATGCTAGGTGAGAAAAAAATCTTGTAATTTTTATTTAATCCGAAAGCCACTGGTATGCCTAGATAAAATAGATGTAAATGATACTCTTTAGTCAAGTTTTTTTCCCCATTAAAAAAGCCAAACACCAGCTTTTAAAGTAATAGTACAACACCAACTCTAGTGTCTTTGTCCTCAGAGTGAGAAATTAGAAGAGGTCTTGGTCAAGATGAAGCAAGAAATGCAACAAATGACCAAGTAGGTTAAGCACATGTTTGTATTGTGCTTTTGCAGTGTTTCTAAACTGCAGTTTTGTAGAAGTTGGCTATGTTCCTTTTCTTTTTGTCATCCACAGGAAGCTGAATGAACAGAGGTCCTACATCACTAAACTGGAGAACTGTCTCAAGCATCAAAAGTAGGGCAGATCACAGTTCAATATCAGAAAGAACTTCATTAGATATATTCAGACATTCCAGTGCTGCTGGCACAGAAATTGGATGACTAAAGGGGATTGACAACCCATCTCCCATCTTAAAAGTCTTGCAGATGCCTTTTTATCATTCAGCAACATTTATTCCTCTTAAAAAATTAAATAACTTACAAAAATGAACCTCACCCTGGAGCCACCAGGGTGTAAATGCTTAAAAAGCTTAGCATGTAGCTAGGAGGCTACATTAGCAAGCCACTATGACAGATAATCAACCACTCTTTCAATCTTGAACTATTTCACAAATCATATTATCCTCTTATTAAACTCATATTATCCCAGCTGATGGATGGTTTTAATATCCCATCCTGCAGATTGCTCTTCAGCTTGCCTGCACGCAGGGTTGAGCACAAAGCATCATGCAGAGCATGTTTTGGTAGTTGAACTCATCAGACATAATACTGCTCTTGTGAGATAGAGGAGGAAAACTAGACTAAATGAGGGAGCCTGAGGGGCATAAAAAGCTGGAATGATTTCAAATTAAATGCTGGAGTGTCGACAAAAACACACAAGTAAGTGTTTCTTTGGGTTTGGCTGAACTGTACTGTGTGAAGCTGTTTACAACCTGGCTGTCATATCTCTTCTCTCACTAGGTGTCACTCCTGGCACATGTAGTTCTGACCAGTTACAACCAGGGCAGAGTTTCACTGGAAGCCAAGGGAAGGTGTAGAGAAGGTTTTATAGAAGGCTAGCTAATTTTATCACCAATTCAGATTTTTAAAATTATGTAAGTGCAATTTTTGGATAATGTAATGGGATTCCTATTTCAACACTAAATACCTGATCTACCCCTTAAAACTAAAGTTCCAGTCTTTAAACAGCCTTAGAAAATATTTAGCGGTAGCCCTCATGGAGCTCTGCATTGATGGTTTGTTCTCTGTAATTTCTGTAGCCAAGTCCATCGTAAATGTTCTGTAAAGTACAACTAAATATAGACATACTGTAACACAAAACTCTTGAGGCAGATTTTTTTCCCCCCACAAACAGCAAGCAAGGAAGTGGCATGAGCTTGCAGTAACAAAGCTGGACTTCTGCAATGCATCTATCAGGCTATCAGGAAAAAACTCTGCTCTGCTGTATACTGCACATATACATTTGTTTATTGAAACAACTGTCTGTAGCCACCCACAGTATAAGGTGAAAATCATTTACTCTGCAGTACACAATACTTTTCATTCACATTCAAATAAATCTATCACTTTTACTGTGAAATGAGTTCAAATCAAGAAATCAAGTTGGTAGAATAGATCTGTGTGTGTTTTCTGTCTTACCCATTCATAGTAGGACTGTTGTGGAATTGTTGATTGAGCTTGCATGTTTTTAAGCCCCCCACACACTCACGCAAATACTGACGATAAAAGAGCAGGTTGCCTTGCTCAATGGCATCTAGACAGTCACTGCTTAGAGAGAGGAAAGTATTCTTCATTCACAGTCTGGGATTCAAACCTTCAACTGTATTTTTTTCAAGCCCAGTTCTCTCTTTAATAACCCGGCACCACTTTGCATTTTCATGCAATATATTTATTTCTGTTTTCATCCAGTGCCAAAGCTTCATCAGTGCCTCAGATGAGCCACAGTTCCCACGCTCCATGTGGACCAAAGTCAGGTAAACAGCACTTTCTTTCTTTTGTCCATCTATTTTACCTTTATGCTGTATTTTTCTCAGTATTTTTTATTGATCGTTTATCCCATAAACATAACCACAAATACAAGGACATCATGTAAGCTTACATATAACAATAATACAGTGACACAGTACTGGAGACATGTATACAATACTTTTCTCAATTCTAATTATTTTGCCATATCAGGTTATCCTGTGCATCTCTACACCACCCATACAGTATGGGTGATAGCACATATGACTGACCAACTCTATAGAGTACTTTCAAAATACTAATTATGTAGAAAGAGAATAATTGTTATTATTTTACAAGATTAAAGTAAATATCATAGATGTACATGGATGACATCTACAGATCAGAAGTCTACTCTGTCTGCATTGCAGTGCTCATAGAAACTTAATAAAGGCAAAGATGGCAGGCTTTTATGTATCAAGACCAGAAGCTTGTTTTCAGATGCCGGTTCAATTTGGCCACTGACTGACCAATCAAGTCCAATCCTATACAAAATACTGATTTGATCACCATTTGATAACATCTCTTCATCATTGAGAGTGTACAATGGTTGTTGCTATATTGTTTTACTGTTTCCTCCCCACTGTCAGTCCTACAGATCCCATATAACTCCCCCATGCCCTTCTCACGACACTCATCAACCACTGACCTGTGAGTATTGCCTCTCTCTCTTCAACTCTCTTCAATACTCCCTATTTTTTTCTATTCTCTCTTTCTCTACTCCATCTCAGTCTCTCTTTCTTTTCACCTCTGACTTGCTCTCTCCCCTCCCTGGCTCTTGCTCTGCTGTTCTACTCTGCCCTTCATCTCACTCTATGCCTCAGAGCTTGCTAATAACACCACTAACCTTTTAGAGAGAGAGTGAGAGAGAGAGAGAAAGAGAGAGAGAGAGAGAGAGAATGTAGGAGGTATTTCACAGTGCAAACAAGCTATATCCTGGGTTCAGCCCCGGTGGCTTATGTTAGCTTTAGCTGCTGTATGACTTTGCCCTGCCCTGCGGCTAGCCAAACACCCACACCCACACACACACACACACACACACACACACACACACGCGTGCACTCACACCTGAATAAGCTCAGTACTGACTTTGCTTACTGGTTTAGTCAGGAATCCCTGTTCGGTTTCCCAGACACCGCTGACACAGGATTGATTGACTGCCTGGATTTATTGTACAAATGTTGTTTCATTCAAAGTGAATTTAGGTTCTGTTGAGTTAAAAATAGTGTTGATGATGATTAGCGGATATTAACCCCCGTTGCAGTAGCAATATTATTACGATGCCCGGGGGTTAGTTCAGTTTTATTTAAAAAATAAGTTGAATTATTAATTCATTCACACAAATGAAAGTTATTTTGGTTCATATCTGGAAGTCTTTTTAAAGGCTGAAGGGGACTTTACATATTCCATTTTTCTAGAAATTCGGTAAAGTCATACAACTGCATAATATTTTGTTGCAATGCAAATTAAATACATGAAATTAATTTTAAAGATTACAGAAATCACTCTAAATAAATGACTTTATGTATTACTGACTTTAAATGCCTTATTTTTCTAAGAACAAGTGAAAGTACTGCTAGTGCTAGTGATACCGGTTCAGTGATGTGCATTATCCCAAAGCATTTGCAGCTGCATTAGAAAAACCTCTGAGTCATCTCACTCCAGGGGAAGAATTTTTCATTTGTTTCAAGAAAAAGTTTTTAAGACTAGATATGGGACAAAATGACTTACTAAAATGAGCAGTTTCTACAGGGATAAATACACTCAGGTGTGCTTTAAGATTTTGCTTAAAAGTTAGAAAAATCATTGTTGAATTTACCTCATTAAAATTCAGTTTTGTTTGCTTATACTCAGACAACACAATTATTTACTTCTACTATAGTCCTGGTGTTTTCAGATAGTGGCTGTCATGTTTTGGACTAAAAAAGTGTGCTTTGTATTAAAAAAACAAATCAGCCAGCCAGCTGGACTCAGCAGGATTAATGAGGTGTGCTGTCTTTGTCTGGCAGGAGTGAAAACATGGAGGTGGATGGAAGAAATCTGTTCAGGAAAGTAAGTTCCATGATCTCATTTACAGTAAACCGACTTGTCCTCTCACCTATAAAATGTGTATATTCATCATCAGCTGTGTTCGGGATCATACATCCTACCGTTTACTGCATGGCTTTGGTACATGGAGAGCAGATGAATGACAAGCACTGAAATATGAAGCAAATAAAATGTCATGATTTATGCTGCTTTGCTATATGGCGTCTCTCTCCATGTCTTTCAGCCTGACCCTGTTCCCAGAGTGTCGTTAATCAGTCCTCCGCAAGACGGACGAATGGGTATGCAGTGTTCCTGCCATAAAACTTTGTGATTTATATTTTGGTGCTTACTGTAGCTGAACGTGTGCTGTCCTTGTCAAATATTGCTCATAAAGCTTGATCTGCCTGGGTGATCTCTCTGTGTCACAGACCTGGTTCTGCTACCTGGTCCCGCTCAGTTGATAGAGCATGACCAGGTTTTATAGTTTGAACTGGGATACTGGCAGCGTATACACAGCGTTCCCACTTGTCAACCATGCATTTGTTAAGTCTGTTTCAGATAGTTGGGAAATTTATGTTGTGTTTGTTTCAGCTTGGAACTGGTTAAAAATGACTTGTGAAAAAGACTAAGTGAACAGTCTCCCAGCTCAGAATCACAAGTTGGAAATTTGGGTATTGTTTTAGCGCTGTGTTCAGAAGAGCACACAACAGCAGCATAAAACAAATGTTCTTTTGTTGTTTATCATAAGAAATGTATGAATAGAAGAGTGTTTATTCACTACTTAAGCTAACACTGCTCCTTGTAGTATTCCGCCTGGAGGGAAATGCAACATCCTTCGTTCTTGTTGGCATTCATTTTTCCAGAGTTTACAAATGTATGCATTGTTGTCACAGATCAGGATTTCTCAGTTTCGAGGCGGTTTGGTGACACAGGTGATGGATGAAGCTGTTGCGTAGGGCTACAGAGACAGATAGCGTTTTTCCACTATAGTACCGTGCCGCGCCGTGCCGTGAAATTCACGGTTCCGCATTCATTCCCACTACACCAGCCCGCTTGGTTCCGGAAACCAACCGTGAAAGATTTCAGCCCGGTTTGACATCTGGTGCTGCTCGGTTAGAACGGGGCCGTGGAGGCGGGCCTAAATAAGATCTCCTTCGTGATTGGTCCATTAGAATGTCAGTTAACCAGGCTGCTACAAACTGACAAGTGACAAGTGTCAACCATTAAACCGTCAGCCAGTGGGCTATTATTTACAAACGTTAGTTTCTGGAGAGATTATGGAAGAAATTGATTTGCTTGCTGAGTTTTTGTTGGGTTTTTCTGTTGTGTAGCCTAGTTTACATTTTTCTTACAAATGGAAATGGAAATGTGACCACTAAGCGCAGATAGCAGAGCATCTGTGAAGATGATGATAATGATGGCATCAGGCGGGTCGGCCGCAGCACCGGTCGGAGTGAGGCGGGCCGGCCGCGGTACCGGTCGGCGTCAGGCGGGCCGGCCGCGGTACCGGTCGGCGTCAGGCGGGTCGGTCGCGGCACCGGTCGGCGTCAGGCGGGCCGGTACCGCGCCCACCCGGTCACGTCTGCCGGATCTGACAGGTGAGCGGCCGGTGCTGCGGCCGACCCGCCTGAATCCGACCGGTACCGCGACCGACCCGCCTGACGCCGACCGGTACCGCGGCCGGCCCGCCTGACCCCGACCGGTGCTGCAGCCAACCCATAACAAAGCCACTGGCCGGCAATTTATTCAAACAAGATTTTGTCCATAAAAAAGTAGCAAAAAGCTAATGTAACAACTGACAGCTCCTCTTGTTACTATAACAACTCCATGGCAACGAGCGCGCCTCTCTAATTCTATGACGCCGACCCGCTGGTACCATAAGCAATGGAAACACTCCAAGGCCAAACAGGGCCGTGCTGGGCTCAGCCCGGCACGGCCCTTCACGGCTCGGCTCTGTATAGTGGAAAAACGCTAAGAGTAGTTCCACTAGTTAGCAAGCATGAGTTGTCAATAATGAATCCCAAACCTGTGTTGTTGTGCATCCTTCAGAACATTTTTTTTCAGCTTTGGGTTGCTGCTTAAAATTTTTAAAGGGCCAGAACCACTTGAGAACAGACAGGGAATTAGATGATGGGTCAAACTTGGAGTATCAGTTATATTCGTATGGGGTAGAAGACACCACTGTGAGGTAAGAGCCTGAACTGTCACTTTAATGGCTCAGCGTGATCAACAAATATAGAAGTTCTGTGCTGTAATACTTTGGCTGATACTTGCAGAGGCCCCCAGCTTTGATTGTGCGATGTGTTCCCTCAAAGTGCTTTGACTCCTGTTGTGGCTGATTAGTGATGTGACAGCCAGCAAATGTTCTTTGGATCCTGTAAATATTCACTATGTTATGTGTAATGTGTAAGTAAATATTGGATGGGAGGAAGTCATAATATTTAACCAGTGGAAGATTGATTGGGCTAATTTTAAATACTGTTGCCCCTAATAATAACTGTTAATATGATGTATGGTTGTTCCACAATAAGGGTATAATGTGCCATTTATAATAGGGCTAACTATGTTAGAGGCTTGTGTCCACAGCTGGTAAGTCCTGTAGGGTATCTTGCTCTGTGTGAGTTTGTGTAAAGGGAATATTGTGAGATACATGGGTAATTACTCCAGATGTTGACTCACCCATTTGTCTTGCCGTAGCAGCAGAGGATTTTCCAAATAAATCTTGCATTAAGCTCACTTGACTGATGCACAGCCATATTATGAGCCCATAATGACAAACTAATATCTCTTGGACTATTTTAAGTTGTTATAATCTGTTGTATGTGGATGACTTATGTTAAGTATTTCCACTGGTCTTTTTCTGGTCTCATTGTTTAGGTACCGTTTCTCACCGATCGACCAATCAGAACGCACTGACCAACCACTCAGCGCGCTCAGCCACAGTCAGGTGACTAACTTCATTCTGCACTGCGGTTATTTTAACATCAGACTTTTATAGCTACTGTTTCTTGAATGAACACAGGCTTCCTAAAAATCGTTTAAGCTTTTCAATAACCAAAGTCTCATCTGATAAACTTGCTGACACACGTACACATTATCAGCTCCTCACTCTGTAAGGAAATGATTGGACTTCCGGTGATTTGTTGATCATGTTGCTTGCATTGTGAACGCAGGGGTAACAATTTTCAATCTACATTTTTGGTATTTGCTAAAGGATTTTAGTGCTTCTTGTGAAGTGATAATCATTCTGTGTGAGTGAACTTGTGTGTTTCTCTCCTCTCATCTCCTAGTCGTTTCCAGTCAGCAGCAGTCACCCCAGATTTGTCATATGGCAGGAGCACTGGCTGGAAGTCCCCTGTCTTCAAACCCCCCTCTTCCTTCAGACACTCCTCTGTGTCGTCCCTGGTCTGCCTCCCACCTTAACACACACACATACACACACACACACGCACACACACACATAATAAAGAGTCTTAAGGAAACGAATCTGCTCACTGGTGTGTTTCTAGAGGCATTAATGGAACACCAGCGGCTCTAAACTTTGGTCTTTGTACTGTAATCCAGCATATTTTAAACTACAGGTGGCCAAAAGTCAACAATCTGTTTCTAGCGAGCCCCCCACATCACAAGAACATTTGCATGCTTTAACAGCCCTGCACCTCAGGCTTAAACTAAATTTAATCAGTTTAACGTCTAAGATCCTGAGCTGTGATGCATCATACTGTACATTAGTAACTCAGCTCTTTTTCTGTGCCATTGAAATCTGACTTTGTCACCATCTCAACAATTAAATGGATTAAATGACAATGTGAACCTCACTGGTGTTCATTAAGTCCGGATGATATGCACAAAATGTCACAATATCTTTGATATTTGATGGTAGTGCCTTGGTATCGATATTGTGACAATATTGTAGTGATGACAAGAGATGCCTTCATAAGATATTTTCACAAGAGAAGTTTTTAAAATGATGACCAAGCAGGTAGAGGTAAATCATAGATAAATCAATAAATTCTGAAAAAGTCATCTCTTCAAGGTAATAAAGCTTTTTAAACCAGGAAAAGACAGTAGGGGCCTGCTGTGTTTAATTGCAGCTTTCTGTTTCACATTCTGTTTTCACATTTGAAATGTGATTGTAGTGTAGTGTGCATTATATCTGCTGGCTAAGGTTTAGCTTTGCATGTGGTGAAATGACGAGGAGCAGGCAGGAGAGTACATAATGTTAGTTTGCAATCAGTTTATAATACACAGTGCGCCATTTGTTGTATGTCCAGAGTGCCTTAAATCTGTAAGCTTCTGCATGTGTACGCTCCATGGCAGTGAATTCGTGTTCAAATTTGGAAGTAAATTATGATATAGTAGCAAGTTCATAGCAACTTTCATGCATGCTGCTAACAGTGCATCTCAATCAGGTTTTCTAAAGATAATTTTCCATGTCGCACTAGCTAATGTGTCTGCATCTGTGTGTAGCTGAGATTGCAGCTGGAGCTTGTATGGTTGATTAATCTGGTTTTTGGTGTAGCACCTCTGATTTGAACCGATTTTTGTGGAGCTGTCTCTCAGGAGAGGAGCGATCTAACAAGCCGATTGATACTTGGGACATTTTTCAATAGCAGAAGAGAGTTTTATCATTAAAAAAAAAAAAGTTATCAAAAAAAAAAAAATGATAGATTTCCACTTCAAACTAGCCAGCGTTAATATCATCATCCTATCATCACTGAGCCACAAAAGGCTGTACAGCAGATAATAAATAAGCATTTTACATGTTTTCCATTTTTTTTCACATTTGCATGCAGTCACAAGTAACCATTCAGCAGGCTGATTTGAAAGTGAATTACCTTCAGTAATCCAAGAGAGAGCGACAGGTTTCAACCCATATACACTTAGTAGCCTCTAGCCGAAGGCACAAGTCTACGTGACTGTGACTGCGCCACACCAGCACCTGTTCAATTTACGGAGCTAAGCTAGGATTACGTTCAGCAGAAAATACGCCCATTGGCTGCAGTCAACAAGAGATGGTGGAATGAAGTTGTCAGTGAAGTCATGAAAGCCTTTCCTTCAGCAGTGTGAAGCACTTGGAGCAGCAGCACAGTGAACCAAGTTTCAACACTCCGGACGTGTTCGAGGCAACTTCACTGATATCATATATATATTTTTTCAGCCTGCTACAAACCAGCTGCAAATGAAGACAGTGTCAAGTGTAGCCAAACAGAAACAAGATATCACCTTAAGTCATCGCAGTAATGAAAAGCTGACAGGGAAGCGGGTGGCGAGGACGGCCTGATGTGTCCAGACAGGCACACTCTCTCTGTGTCTCTCTCGTCTCGCCTGTGTGTTTTTTCCTCTGTTACCCCGGTAGAGATGGAGGTGAATTGTGTCTGTTATCAAGAGTTCAAGTTTGACACCATTTCTATGTATGTGTGTGTCAGAGAAAGAGAGAAGACGTGTGTGTGAAGGTGTATGCTGATACTGAAATGCATGTGCACAAGCTGAAAACTGCTATACCTTGAGTAATATTTGTGTTACTGCATGTGTAGAAGTGAGTTAAAGAGAGATCTGTGTGTGTGTGTGTGTGTGTGTGTGTGTGTGTGTGTGTGTGTGTGTGTGTGTGTGTGTGTGTGTGTGTGGAGACAGGGTATTGTACAGAGGCAGTAGGCCTGATCCTGCTCTGCGCTCCAGTGGGGTTTGAAGTCGTTTCCTGTTTTTTAAGGTCCACTTAGAGAGAAATGGCTCCCTGAGGCAGACTGAGCTGTCATGGTGTCACACACTGACAGAGAGAAGACTAAATCAGAATAATCTCTCCCTCATGCACATGCACACACACACACACACACACACACACACACACATACACACAGGGGCTGATCTTTCTTTCACTTCACCTCTCTTTCACACAGATAATTACAGTAATAACAGTAATAACACTAAATATCTACAGCACTTTTCTTTAAAAAAAAAAAAAAAAAAAAGGCAAAAATTGCTGAGTCCTCTCTCACACACGCTAACTTCTCTTATCTTCTCTCTCGCTTGCACACGCACATACACACATATCTCTGCATGGCTCCAGGCTGTACAAATGAGCCCTGCCACTTCAGAGAGCTAAAGAAAACTATTCTGATGTCAGTGGCGATTATTCAGCAGCATGTTCCCACAGCTTGTCCACCCCCCTTTCACCCTCTCTGTCTCTCTCTTGCTCTCTCTTTCTGTATGAGAAGCTTCTCACTTAATCTGATCCAGATTTCACACTTTGTCACTCAGTATTTCAGTCTTTGGTACCTTTGGTGCTGTAAGTGTAATCCCCCTCCAGGCAAGACACGACATGAACTAAATGATTTCACACCGGAGCTATTCGTCTTTCTGACCTGGACAGAAAGTGTTTCTGTGTAGCCTGCAGTGCGTGATCTACGATCCCCGCTATCTTTCATTCCTAACGTTGAAGTTGGTTGCAAAAAACATGCTTCATAAAGACCTTCTTGGTTGACAAGCAGTATCAAAAGATCCACTGGGGGAAATATCTCAGAAATGTCTTTTCCCTTAACAAAAACCCCTCGATTCTTTCTCAACAAGAAGCACATTGCTTGTCCCCTGACAGACATTTGTGAACTCCTGCTCTATTTACTTTAGCCTTGCTCTTTGAAAAAAGGGCTGTTCAACATATAGTTCCCTAGTTGTTGTGCCTGTTGATTTGTACCTTTGTGTCTAGTTTTGAAGCTTTTTAAGGGACCAGCAAGGTGAAACCTAATGCCACTGAAGTGGTTCAAGTATTTCTAAGCTTCTTCCCTTTTCTCATATATTACTGGTCTCTCTTTCTTAATCATAAAATTTCTACAGATCTGCCTGACTGGCATGTTGTAACAAAAAAGTAGTAGTAGTAGTAGTAGTAATAGTAATACAGAAAACTTCCTGGAAAATCCTGAATTTGAGAAAATGCACTTCACCTCCCTGTTGATCCCCATGCAAAAAAGAAATCAGTAAAATCAAATAAAATTTACACAGATCTGACTCATGGGTATGTTGTCAAAATAAATAAAAAAGAAAATTAAGCCTAATGTCAATGTCAGCCATATTTGTGGTCATTAAACATTTCTCCAAGAGACACCAAATGGCAATAGCTAAAAAAGCAGAGTGGTGTATTGGATTATTTTGCTCTGAACTGACTCTTGTCATTACAGGTAATGGCCTGTAGATGGCACTATTGTCCATCACAGCATTATCAATGACACAAGTGCGTGTGGAGGCTTCTGTACAACCAGCTGCCTTAGATAGAGATCTGCAGGAGGAAGAGACACTTAGGACATCTCACACACACGCAAAACACACACACACATATTCACATTTGGAGAATGTGAGAAGGATGAGGCATTATGAATTGTTACATATTCACGCACACACACACACACGTACACACACACACACACACACACACACACACAAGCAGGTTTGTTGCAATTTAGAGGACGAGGGCTGCATAGGGGTGGTTTATGAGTCAAGGAGGAACAGGTGAGGAGGGGTCGCCCACACTGCCTGTATTCCCTTCAGTAGGCCTACACATGCACGCGGGCACACACACACACACACACACACACACACACACACACACACACACACACATACACACACAGATGTCCCACATGTGAAGGCAGGCAGGCAGTTGCCTTTGAAGGGGCCCGGCCTTCTCCGACTGTCCTATGCGTGCTTGAGTGATGTCAGCAGGGCTGTGGAAAGATTCCTTTCCTGTCATACACATACATGCACACACACACAAACACATGCATACACACCCTCTTCCACTTACACACACACACACACATACACACACTCACACACAATATCACTTTGCGCACATGCTCTCTGCCTGCCATTGGCACGAACACATCTGTACATGCTGAAGCTTTATGGAACAAATACAACACGCTCTTGTGCGTATACTAACACACTAATTTTCTGCTTTTCTTTCTCTCGCACACACACACGTGCACACACACTCACACACACACACACAAACACTCACTTGGCAGGATGTGCGGGGAGAAAAAGGGGCCGAAAGACAACACTGAGATTAGGAGGCTTTTGTCACGGCTCTGTGGCAGACATTAAAGGCCTTGGCTCCCTTCCCCTCCGCCAGATTTCTTTCTTTTCTCGCCCTGTCCATCCACATCCCTCTCTTTTCACGGGGGAAGGTAAACATTTGGTACAGAGAGACGGAGAGAAAGGGAGGAATGGAAAGAGGGAGGGAGGGGAGGGAGAGAGAGGAAGGATGGAAACCGCCTGTCACCCCCTTTTAGCCTCTTTTTTGTGTTTTTGTTTTCCTAGTTTTAATGGCGGCTTTGTGGTTGTGTGTGGAGGAGGATGAGTGGAGAGGGAGAGGTATGCAAACAGAGCAGGGCTTCAATGCCAGCCAGGTGTCTGTGTCTGTGTGTGCGTGTGTGTGTGCGTGCGTGCATGCTCACACACAATGCACACAGCGTCTGTGCTCTTGTGTCTGACTTTTAGTGCATGCATGTGTGTGTGCTTTATGAACACACACAGATTGGGCGTATGAACACAGGTGTTCATATGCCCAATCGGTGCACATGCGCGTGGTCATATGTGTGGCGTGTGTGAGTTTCTTTCCCCAGGTGATTATGTGTGTGTGCGTGGGTGTCTTTTCCCAGGTGTCTGTGAATGTGTGTGTGCTCTTCATGGTCACTGACTCCATTCACCTGAGCGGCTCTTTCACAGTGAAAAGGCAGTTGCTGGTAAAAAGCCCTTTTGGACAGCTTCTCTTCATCACCAACCACAGCTGCTGTTGACTCAACGGCGTAGGAATCTCCTGTATGGATTCACACCCTTCAACCCAGCCAACCGCGCACTGCAGCCCTTCCTGAGAGAGCAACAGGGCCTGTAAGAGCAGAGAGGGTCTGAGGAGCTAAAAGTTTCCCCCCCTGCTTCAATGCCGCATTCATGAGAAATGGGAACTGGTAAGTTTCTGACTTGGAATTTCCTTCTTCCCACCTCAGACTGTTCAAGTCGGAACAAAATGGACGTCCTATTGATATCAGCGCTGGAACTGACATTAAATCTGACATTTTCATAAATCATCGACTGCAAGTAGGCTGCATGAGGTGGAAACCCGATCCAGGGCGCTGACTTACCATGCAATTTCAACATTAGGCTATAAAATGCCCAAACTTTCCAATCATCAGCGTCCTGCTATCTTTTTTATATAATGCATGTCTACACAAACAGTGTCGAAAGTCTACTTAAAGGCATGCTATGCAGTTTGAAATCCACCTTTGAAATGCCTCAGGACAACACTTTTACCCCATCATAACCCAAAATATGAGAGATTTTTAATCTATTTGTGTTTTAATGTACATTTGACATAAAAAAAAAAAAAAAATAGCTTCAATAAAGGCAAGTGTTCCATTAACTCTGTGGGTTATTAGTCTTGGTGTGACCCTGAGGGATTTTATCCTTCCTCAGCCTCATCTGCAGCATTAATAAATGAAATGGTGTGCCCTCCCATTTCACACTGCATAGTCTGCCTTTAAAATGCTTACAACACCATAAATATCATGTTGCTTGTTTTGATTATGTGATATCACAAAACTACATCAGTTGGGGATTTCTCTTTCTTGGAAATTCCCACTTTGTACTCCTCACGAACGCAACAAAAGCTGCACTATGCGACATCTTCATGTAAATTACAAAAGCAGTGTAGAGCTGTGCAAAAAACCTGATATGACTATGACTAAGTAGAGTGTTAATATTTTTTTTTTTTTGCAATGCTGTGTTGACTTTCTGGCCCCTTGTGTCAAGATGTATTGTTCATGAACTTCATTGATCTTATGACATCACATTTTAATGTTAAGTAACTGTATTCTGTTTTAATAAATTGGAACGAAGATTTTAATTGTATTCTGAGTCAGTTTCTCACCTTATTTATCATGTAATATATATTTTAGCCCATCCAGGTGGTATGCAGTTGGTCGTATTTTAAGCTCCATGTATCTGTATTACAGTGCATCATGATCTAAATCATATTGCAATCCATGTATCATGATGCATATTAAATCATAAGGTCCTTGCCCACACTCAGGCCTGCTAAACAAGGAGCTGAATGGCTGTTTTTCAGTATGCGTCCTTGTTTCCTCCATGACATGTTTTACATAATTTCTAACTGCAGGACTATTTGAAACCAAAAGAACACCAGGCCAGATAAAGATAAGTACAGGATGTGTACATGCCAGTTTTACAGTTCACACTCTAGAGGTCAAGAGCTGAGGATTTACATCAGGCAGCCCTGGCATCTAATCAGTGGATTCACACCCTCCTACCAAGGCAACAGCCCACTGGAGCCATTCAGAGAGCAGACACAGGGAAGTACATCGCAAAGTAGGAGAGCTATACATTTACACCTTCTATTTAGTACACTTTGCCATTTTTTTTTTTTTTTTTTTTCATTCAGGTTACATAACAACTCCCCACAACCCTGCTGTGTCTGCCAGAGCTTGTTGTCACTACTTGTGTGTTTCTTCACAACTTCCTGGTAGATAAAATAACAAAATCAGTACTGTTTGGTCATGCTTTTTTTTTTTTTTTTTTTTTTTTTAATCTTTTGTTTTGCATGATCCAACACCTCATATACTGCCCACACAGTCATGCCCTTCACACACCACCACTGGTTTCACTGATTGCTCATCACACACTCTTTGCACATTATAGTCATTTTGCCGTGTGTTTTGGGAGTGTATGTCATGGATCACATCCAAAGAAGGAGATAACAAATCCATCTCCCTTATGAGCACGACTTCTGAGGAACCACTGCTGTTAGGATTAAATATGCAAAGTGTTTCTGTATGATAATGACTTATGGGATTTATGTGAGCAGAGGGAGCTAAGAGCTATGGATTTACCTGTGACTGAGCAGCCGAGGGATCTCACCAAGTCAGCTACATGCTGGAGACCTCTCTGAGCAGACAGGCTTACCAGAGAGAGAGGGATTTCACATGGTTACTTTGTTAATAATGAACAAAGGTATCTCAAATCCCAAATAATTGCTGATTTCAGTCTGAAGATGCAAGGATTTTCTTATTTCTTTCATTTCATATCACTGAGTTTTCTGGCTGCTGGTCAGACTAAGGAAGCAAATGGAGTACCTTCACTTCAAACTTCACTTGAGCATTTAGATTATGATTAATTCTTTAATTCAAAATAAATAAATAAAATAAAAATCAATAAACTGATTGACCTTGAAAATAGGTATTAGTTGCCCGAACAAATTCCCTTCTGAATTTCCTACACGCCCTCAATCTCCTCCACTAAAACTCTGCAGAATCATGTCTATATTTAAAGCTGTCAGACTTTCTTTAATGGGGATGTGGCTGGATTGCATTGCAGAATTTCTGTACTAATAGAGGCTTAAACAGCCAAGAGGTCGCTTAAATCCAAAGTTTTCTTTCTTAAGCCTAGTCTCCATGGTAACATGAAAAATTATTTCATAATTCAGAGGAAGACATTTTCCCACAGAGCTGCTTATTTGGTGCAAACTATTGGCTCAAGCCAGAGATAAGACCTGGTGGCACATAATTTAAAATCAAAATATTCTTGTTTTTTTGTGTGTGTGTGTGTGTGTGTGCGTGTGTGTGTGTGTGTTTTAATATTTGCATCCATTTATTATCATGTAATAAGCAAGATAAAAAGCTTCTGTGAAAAATTGAGTAATTAATGATTAATGATAAATTATGACAAATTAATTAGACGTACCACCACAAACTGTCCATCAGCTGGAGAAAGTGAAGGAAAAACCAGCAGGCTAGTTGCTGTGCTGACCTTTGTTGCATGATGTTAATTTATCAAAAAAAGTGTAAGGTTGACATGAAATGCATATTTTTTTAAGACAGATGTAAAGAGCAGATATTTCCCTCTGCGAGGTAACCTGTACCTATTACTCTGTTTCTCTTTTCTGCCTTATCTAATTCTACATTTTGTGTTAATTTTATGCGTTAACATGAATTTTCTGGTTGATTGGTAGGCTACAAATTATTTGACTTAAAATAATGACTCAAAAAAGTTGCCTAAAATATCCATGTGCCAACTTGAGTCATACTGACATTAGTGACAAATAATCCGACCCCCATGAAGGTCACATAGAAACAAATGCGGCCCACTACTTAACATGAGTCTGACACCCCTGATTTCAACCAGTCAGTGCACAGCAAGCAGCTGCTTACAGGTCACACACACATGAATTCCCAGAATCAAGATGCATTTTGCCATTTCCCAGGCTTCCATTATGAATGAATGAAAAATGCCTGGTTGAAATGAAGCAGATTTGAAACCAGATCACAAGCCCACCTGCTTGGTTGTATTTGTTCTGCTTTTGGTCAAATGTTCATCTTTGGGAACGTCTTTGAGCAGTAAGTCATCGGTCTAAAGAAAACACACTGACACCGAGTGAGTGATGGGTTGCAGATCAAGGAGGCGAACCTCATTCTGCTGTTACATTCATCGCCAGTCGTTCTTAACAACAGTGTCAGCTAATGTCTAAAGAGCAAAATAGAAAGAAAAAAAAAGAAACTTCCCATTCATTCTAATGTTAAAAGACGATGACTGTTTTGGCTGCAGGTATTCAAATGACAGATCAAAGTGGAGTGTTAACAAGCGGCAAGTGGTATGCGGCCTCAGCGTCCGACGCCAAATTCCTCGAGACGTTTCTCCTCCCATTGTATCCGCCGCATTTCATTCCTCCTCACTCCTCTCTCCGCTTCCACTGCCCTCCTCTCCCTTTTTCTCGTCTCCTCTCATCAGGCAGCGGTGAGCTCAACACATCTGTCAGCAGATTAGTTCTGTGTCATCCTCCTCCTCAACCTTTCCTCCCTCGCTTCCCTTCATCTTATCCTCTCCTGTCTGTCCTCCACGTCGTCCTCCCCCGATTTCTGCAAGTCAGATTCAGTCAGTCAGATTCACGGGAGGTGATGCAGGAACATGAAAAAGGGGGAAGACGCTAATCTCTCCGATTAGAGAGGAGTGAGGGTTGAATGTCAAAAAAAAACAAAAAAAACATGACAAGCTGCACACCTGCCATTTACCTTTCATCAGGTCAGTTTCACACACTTCCCTTTTCCTCTGCCTCACTCTCAGGCACAAAACGTTCAATGTCCAATCTTTTGCCTTGACATCTTCTGGAGAAACGGCGCAGCCCCAGACGCAGGTTACACAATGGAGTATTTGTTTTTCCACGGCACAGAGAGCCTCTTTTAGCTTTAATCCTACGTACAGTGCGATGATGACTTCAGTGATTTATGGCGGTGAAACTAAGCAGATGTGAGGAAATCACAGCCTGGTCAGTTTTCAGAATGATACGAGGGGGAAATAAGCCGTAAAAATACAGAGACCGGTCGGACTCACCTCCCCTTGAAAATAGTCGTGGGAAACTCTTGACTTGACAAAAATTTTAAAAACCACAAATTCCTGTGAGGTACCGCTTCTCTTCTTATGTTTTCATTGTTCCTGTTCTCAAGCCCCTTTCTCTTCTCCTCCACCTACTTCATCTCTTCAACCCATTGATCCCCTTCTCCCCCCCTGACGCTTATGTCTTCTTTCAAAATTGTTTTGTGGGTTGTGTGCATTGAAAGTCAACAGTTTGGTCAAAAATACCTGGCAACTCCACGAGGGGAAACGAGATGGATCAATCATCTGTCACTTGATACCTCAGGAACCATTGATTGGGCTTTTGGTGAGACTCGGGGAAATGCTGCATCTCATTCTGCGATGTATTACAGCGTTTTCAAAATTACACTTCTATACCCAAGGGGAGCTACAATTACAGGCCCAAACAAGGCAGCAATTTACATATAATAAGACTAAAGAAAGGGTGACTTCATCAAACGTGGGGGGCAACATGTTTACTTTTGCCTTTTTTTCCTTTAGACTCTTATTTATTGACCTCTATTAATCGTGCTTTGTGTGTAAAGTACTTTGTTTCTCGGTTCTGAAAAAGTACGTTTATTACAATTACATGTTTTAATTGATTTACCTTGATCATAAAAGCTTTTACATTTGCCGTCCTGAATGGCTGTGGTGACTTTTGGTCTTGAATGTTGCATGAATGTTGCATGAATGCTGCCTCTTTGGCCGGGTTCGCATTGAAATTAGGGTTTCGAAAGTGCTGCCTTTGGGGGCAAAAAAGTAGCCTACCCTGGGGAACTTAAACCCCTGATATCTGGTGGGTTTCTCCCGTGAAAAATTCTTGGTTTGTTCAGGAATGAAGAGAAGAACAAGGGCTAATATTTGCAGTGAACAGCCAACAAAAACAGCGTCACCTACAGAAACTCAGATGTCTTTAACGATAAAACACAAAGACGTCACAGCACTGACGGCTCCGATTGCCAGGTATTCTCTGGAAAGTGCACGAGAGCCACAGCGATGACCGCCTACCTCCAAAAACACAATGTGGGAATTTGCAGTTCCACTGTGTGTAGCATACCATTCTAGGCTGTCCATGTGATTTACGACAGTGTGTGACGTGACAGCCGAGAAGTGCGGCTACACAGGAAGTTGTTGTTGTTGTTATGATTCCCGCGCCTGTGTGTGTGTGTGTGCTGCTGTGAATAAATGCTAAGTTAACATACAGCCATTGTCCGTGGTTCCTGGACATAACATTGGCGACGATGGAGGGTTTTCCCTTTTCACCTCTACCTTCGTTCCTCGCTCTGCCTGGTGAGCCCCCGGTCCCGTGGCCCCGTTGGTATGAATCTTTTCAGACGTTTGTGACCGCTTGTGGACTTGACAGCGCAGAGACTAGCGACGCCCGGCTGCGGGCTGCGCTGATCCACAGCCTGGGCAGCGAGGGACAACGCATCTTCCGTACTCTCGGACCCGCGGCAAAATATGCAGACTGTGTTGCTTTATTAGCCAAACATTTCGCCCCTCCACAAAGTGTCATAGCCAGACGGATTGCCTTCCGCCAACGTCGACAGAGGCAGGGTGAGTCCGTCCACCATTATGTCACCGATCTCCGGTGTCTGGCGAGTCTCTGCAAGTTTGACACCTTGGAACAGGAGATGATTCGGGACCAGCTAGCCGAGCACACAACTAATCCCAAACTGCGCGAGAAACTGCTTATGTCACCAGACGACACGACACTCACCGCGGCTATCGAGATGGCTTTTCAGCTGGAGTCGGCGGCTCAGTTAACTTCACAGCTAGCAGCCTTGGACCCGCCTCCCTCGCACTCCACTCCACTGGCACAGACGGTAGCACCGGCTGCCCAGCTTCCTGACCCCGCTTCCCCTCACGACAGGCTGGAGGTTAATGTAGCGGGACGCCAAGACGCAACAGCACGCAGGCTCTGTGGGAACTGTGGCTCTTCTTCTCATCTCACACGCGCACCCGTCTGCCCAGCTACGGGGCAGCGATGCCGGCGATGCGGTAAGCTTAATCACTTTTCAAAGGTGTGCCGCTCAACACCCGCCTCCACAAGATCCCAACACCGCTCGCCCCGCCCACAGAGCCCGACCACCATTCATTCCGTGGGCTCGAGTACCAAGCCATTTACATGGTGCACAGTGGAGCTGGATGGCGTGTGCTTACCTCTGCTACTGGACACGGCTGCCTCCCGGTCTCTTCTTAGTGAATCCACTGTCCGGCGGCTCTTCCCCAAACAGACAATCAAGGCGGACGCGGAGGAGCTGTATGGTTACGGACACACTAAAATCGGCATGGTGGGCACTGCCACTTTCTCCGTGCGCTATGGCTCGAGAGCGCTTCCAGCTTTCACCTTCCAAGTGTCCCGCCACGGTGCCAATCTCCTGGGGTTTGACCTGTTCTGCGCCCTAGGCTTCTCCATCACAGATAACATGGGAGCCACTATCCTGACAGTGACTACATCCTGGCAGCAGCGCTGGCCATCACTCTTCACTGGGCTGGGCTGCCTCACCGCTTTCCACCATCAACCACTCATCGACCCTGCCGTGTCTGCTGTCATCCAGCCCCTCCGCCGTCTGCCCCTCGCCCTGCGCGATGGTGTCACGGACGAGCTACAGAAACTGCTGGACGCCGGAATCATCGAACGAGTCGACGCCTCACCTTGGATCTCTAATCTCGTGGTGGCAAAGAAGAAAACGGGCGGCCTGCGTCCCTGTGTTGACCTCAGGCAGGTGAACAAAGCAGTGGTCCCAGACAAATATCCACTGCCCACTGTGGAAGAGCTATCTGCCAAGTTCCATGGCTCCACAGTTTTCTCCAAGCTTGACCTACGGCAGGGGTATTTGCAGGTTCCCCTACATCCGGACAGCCGCAACCTCACCGCCTTTGTATCCCACATGGGGGTCTTCCGCTACACCCGCATGCCCTTTGGCCTCAGCTCCGCCCCGAGTTGCTTCCAGAAGATTATGACCACCATTTTCGCTGGCATCCCCGGGGTGGTCACATATTTGGATGACATTGTGGTGCATGGTGCGACATCTTCTTTGCACGATGACCGTCTCACTAGGGTGCTGGACGTGCTTGCCCGCCACAACCTCACACTGAACGGGGAAAAGTGCATCTTCGCGGCGCCCGTCATCGAATTTGTGGGATTCCGCCTGACTGCTGATGGCCTGAGCCCGCTCCACTCGAACGTCGACGCCATCCTGCGCCTGCCTGAACCCTCTTGCCCAGCACAGCTGTCATCGTTCCTCGGAATGACGGCGTATTATCTGCGCTTCCTTCCCCACTATTCTGAGACCACTGCGCCGCTGCGCGCCCTCCTCAAACAGGACGCACCCTGGGCCTGGACCTCTGCGTGCTCCGCCGCAGTCCAACAACTCAAGTCACAGCTCACCTCCCCTCCTGTACTCACCCATTTTGACCTACTGAGTCCCACTTTTGTGACCTGTGACGCCTCTAACAAGGCAGTGGGCGCGGTCCTGTCTCAACTCCAGCACGGGGCCGAACGCCCGGTGGCGTTCGCTTCGAGGTCACTTACCCTGGCTGAGCAGAAGTACTCGGTGGGAGAGAGGGAGGCGCTGGCCTGCGTCTGGGCATGTGAAAGGTGGCACATGTACCTGTATGGACGGCACTTCACACTACGGACAGACCACCAGGCCCTCACAGCTCTACTGGCCACAACTGGATCAGGACATCGGCCACTGCGCCTTTACCGGTGGTCAGAGAGGTTGCAGGCATATAATTTCACCACCCAGTTCACGCCTGGCAGAGACAACGTTGTGGCAGACCTACTCTCCAGAGCCACACCCAGCCCTGCACCAGACGCCACCCTGGACTCCTCAGAGCCGGAATTGGTTCTCATGCTGCACACACCCCTCCAGAAAGCTGTTTCTCTGCCAGAACTTCATGCAGCATCCGAGCAGGACCCTGTGCTCGCCCAGGTCCGCACTTTCGTCCGCGATGGCTGGCCGGCCAAAGTGCCAGCGGAGCTAGTGCCCTTCTACCGGGTCAGGAGCGACCTCTCCTGCTGGGATGATGTCTGCGTGGCGAGGGGGCTGTGCACGGTGATCCCAAGCACCCTGAGAGAACGCGTCCTGACCATGGTTCATGAAGGCCACCTGGGCATTGTGAAGGTCAAGCAACGCTGCAGGGGCCTGGTCTGGTGGCCAGGTATCGACAGAGACGTAGAGACGATGGTGAAGGACTGTGCAGCCTGCCTCACCAGCGGTAAGACTGGTCCCCCCCCGCCTCCGCCCTTGCAACCTGTACCATGGCCTCAGGTGCCCTGGACCCACATTCAGGTGGACATCTGTGGCGAACTCCACGGCACCCCGCAGCACCAGCGCTTCCTCCTTGTGGCCTATGACCTCCACTCCAAATGGCCCGAGGTGCTGCCCACTGGGTCCGTCACCACCAGGGTGGTTATCGACTTCCTCTCCTCCCTGTTCGCCCGCTGGGGGGTGCCCAACGCTATCACCACCGACAACGGGCCCCAGTTTGTCTCGGCCGACTTCGCCGCTTTCACAGAAGGGAGGGGGATAAAACACATCAGGACGGCCTTGTATCACCCACAGGCCAACGGCGGAGTAGAGAGGTATAACCAGACACTTAAGAACGGGCTCAGAGCACACATGGCGGAGGGCCTGTCGTTCTCATCGGCACTGCAGAGCACCCTGCTTCATTACAGAGCGACGACGCATGCCACAACTGGCTGTTCTCCAGCTCTCCTGATGCTGGGGCGTGAGCTCCAGCTTCCCCTGGACCGTCTGCGCCCTCCAGTGGGAGACACTCAAGCAAAGGTGTCTTCCCCAGGTGACAGAGTGGCGGAACGGCAACGCAGCATGAAGCAGCGGTTTGACAGTAGGCACAAAGTGAAACGCCCTGCACTCGCAGTGTCTGATTGGGTCCGCATCCGTCGGCCCAGTCGACCCCACAAGCTACTTTCATTCTGGTCTACGCCACAGCAGATTACAGCGCAGCTGGGACCAGCCACCTTCTGCCTGGCTGATGGTTCACGTTGGCATGCCTGTCGCCTTAGGCGGGTGAGGCTGCCACCTGCCTCACACTCGGCAACTGTAGCTGATCACCACACAGTTGGGGACTGGGACTTTCCAGATGCACAGCCTGGGATCCTGGCTGGGAACCACCCTGAACCAGATGCACCGATCGAGGCTCCACAGCTGGTCGAGCCTCCGCAGCTTGATCCCCATCCTGTCCGGGCCCGTCAGAGGCCTTATTACCTCAGAGATTATGTTACAGACTTTTAGAGAGTTTTAGCTCAGTGCATGGCCTGTCATGTGGCAGAATAACCCACAAGGCTATGCGGGTAAATCGGCAGTCTACCCGGTTTACTCAGTCAGGTTGGTTCTGTTTAGACCATAATATTATTCTGTGCTCTAGTAAGTGTTAAGCCTTATTGCACTTGGTTCGGATGTTTGCACTGGGTTTGATGTTTTAAAAAAAGGGGGGGGTGAATGTAGCATACCATTCTAGGCTGTCCATGTGATTTACGACAGTGTGTGACGTGACAGCCGAGAAGTGCGGCTACACAGGAAGTTGTTGTTGTTGTTATGATTCCCGCGCCTGTGTGTGTGTGTGTGCTGCTGTGAATAAATGCTAAGTTAACATACAGCCATTGTCCGTGGTTCCTGGACATAACACTGTGAGTTGTTTATTGTTGTTGTTGTCTTATTCCATTCCCCTGTCGTGCTCTCCTCTGCCACCTCTACACCCTTTTGTGCTGCCTTTCATCAGTCATTTCTTTCATCATCATCGTCCCCTCCTAAATGAGTCAGATAGGCAGACGCTGGGCCTTCACACCCTCCGTCTGCACGCAACGTCTGTCCATCTGTCATCTCCCCGGACAGACACACTGACAGATGACATGCCTGCAGCAGCTCTCACAACTGAAGAGCTACAACTATTTAGGGAAGGACATTCACTTAAAGACGGTCCCATGGTACTGCAGGGCACTGGAATACTGATGTGTGTGTGTGTGTGTGTGTGAGAGAGAGAGACAGACTGATAAAGTGAAACAGATACACAGATCTGGGAAAGGATCGATACTGTAGATATTTACTGAGAAACACAAATACAACATGGCCATTATGCACCATAGAGCCTTTTCTCGACTCTGTTCACAGTCCACAGCCTCAGTGATACTGGCAACATGAGGGTGCATTAACAACAACTGTGTTTGGACCATTTTAAAACGAAGAGTTTGGTTCATTTGGGAAACACATCATGAGGTGGGAAAAACACATTCAAACTCTTAAGTGAATCAAACAAGCGAGCCGATGTCCGCCTGGTAGGACTGGGACTCCGGTGCCAAGTGAACCAAGTGGGGTTGAAGCTGGTAGCCAGACGGAGCTGCCAGTGTGGCCAAAATGAGTTTCAGGCAGACGTGGAGTAACACTGACGAAAGCTGTACTCGAAATATGCTGTCAAATTTTCACGGTTGTTTGGAGAGGCAAAATAAAAAGACCAGAGTCTACCCTGGTGTGTTTCTTTCCCTCTGTTGTTCTAATATTGTGGTTGTTGTAACACACTGACCACTGTTTCCGTGTCTCAGTATACAAAATTAGCATGATTATTTTTTCAGATTTGACTTATTTCCTTGTGAAATACTAAAATTTTAAAATGCAGTAATCAGTCATGGTCATTCTGCATTCTTTTGGCCCCCTTGACATTTGTTATGTGAAGACCAAACCGAAGGATAAATGCAACAAAGTAGCCATTTGACGCCTGATTTGGAACAAAAGAAGCAAATCATAGGTGTGGGAGCGCTCTGAAGGGCTGTACTAGACAATTTTTGCACGTTGGCAGGCTCAAACAGCTGCAGGGGGCAACGGTTCAATGATGAGAAATCATGTAATGTTCTCTATGAAGGGAAGAGAGAGGCAAAATGTGTAACTTTCATCAAGAAGTGGAAATGTGTGCAATAGCTGGCGACCACAGAAAGCTTTGTATTTGTCTATTTCTTTGAAAACTACTGATAAAATGCCAAGTCCAGTTTCAATTCATCACTTGCTGTCAGCCAGTGGTCCTCTCACACCACATGAATTTGTATGGACACGCATTGCTTGTGGCTGAGTTTCCTTTTTGTTCCACACACGCTAAAAATCACTTATCATGAAAATATCACACTTTCACAGGGCCGATGTTACAGAGATTTACTGTCTTTTTAATGGCACCAATAAGATGATTAAAATGTTTCTATGAGACAAAAACTTTGCTTCAACATGGGAGAAAATAAAATTTCAACCTAAATGACAACAGACTGTACAAGATTGTCGATACAAAGATTATCGATAATGTTTTGTATATTCCGGCAGCACAAATATCTTACAATGATACGTACGTGGTAGTTGCTACATAGCTTACATCATGACTATAAGACAAAATGTCATCCGTTCATGCTATGACTCTCTCCTTTTTTGGATAATCATAACGTATATGTAATGTATCAATTACATATATAATGCCCAATTATATGAAAACAATCATGTCAAAAGAAAATAAATTAAAAACACGCTTTGCTGCTTTTTTTTATTCTAGAGACAATTCTGCAGGATTTTTTTTTTTTTTTTTTTTTTTTTTTAATATAACTCTTTGTGGGCCAATGTGTCCCTCGAGGCACTGAATGGTCCAAAGCACACCTTCTCATTTCCACAGCATGTAACAATTAGCTTCACTTCAACACTAGGATTATTTCTTTCAACATACTAGTGGTAAGTGCATGTTCATTACACAGTCTGTCTCTGTATTTGGCAGTCCATTAGCTTTGACATGTAAAACGTTGACGGGCTAAACATGTAAAACAACAACAGAAAAAACAAAACAAAACAAAACAGAAAAAAAAAACAAAGTTGTTTTCACAGAGAAACACAGTATTGAGTGAGACATGTTGTATTATTTTGCTTTTTGGCACGCTTTCCACCCTTCCAGAGCTACAAGAAAATCTTTTAATGGTAGACTTCAGGATGTCAAAAACACACTGGGGCTGTTGTTCAGGGTGACTCTGCTGAGAGATGTTTCAAAAGGAGAAGAAGAGATGGTGACAGGAGAGAAAAATAAAACACTTCAAAGGGGAAGACACCAGAAAGCAGTGGCTCAGCTACAGTCCATCAGGCCTGGGCAGTGTGTCAAAATGCTTAGCCCATCTCCGGTAAGAGAGAAAATAACACAATGTGCAGCGGTACAGATCGATTTAGATCTATTCTATACATCCTTACATTAACCCACTTCTTATTTTGTGGCTGAAGTGCCAATATTGTCACAGAGAAGCACAGATGAGTGTATTTTTGGGAAACTGTAATGTTAACCATAATGCAATTGGAGTGTTTTTTCTCTTATGGTGGTAGAAATTAAAATGTGCTGGGCTGTTTAGGGGGTTACATAAACGGGAAAATTTGAAAAGCTTTAAATCGGCAAAAAGGCACCGAAGAAAATGGAGTCCATGTTTACTGAAGAGCCGAAACATAATCAAGGGGATTTGCTTCGAGGTATCAGGAACATGCGTCTCCTCTCTGTAATTGTACCGTAATATGTATTTATTATAAGCATGAATTTTCTTTTAATAGATAGATTTGCTCTTACACAGGCGGCTCTATAGGCGGCGCAGATTTCTCCTTTTTGGAAACATCTCTGCACAGTGTCACCTCGCTTTTTTAACGGCTACATCCCCGAGTGTACCTTTAATAGAGTTCCCTGTTTTGAAGCAGTCGAAGGCATATTGTAATAACATGTTGCACAGTTTTTTTTTTCTTCTTCTTCTTTTTTTTAATATATATAGTGGTCAGTTTCATAAGCACACACAAGAACAACGAGATGGCCACCTGAGAATTCAATAGCAAAAGACAAAGAGAGCGTCTGTTGTACTTGGCTGTCCACTAATGCTGTGATACACTAATATTAAGTGACTGTGATCCAACTATATGAACAACAATAATCCACCTCATGAGCGATAATGTAAGTGAGTCTCTGCAGCGTGAGTAGTAAAATATCCAATGAGCTTTTGTGAAATAATACACCAATGGTACCAATTTTACTTTTGATGCACTGTAAAGACTTTTGATCGTAGATGGCTGCAGTTTAAACGGCAATCCTCTGATTTCAGTTTCCTCGCTGCCGGTGAAAATCCGTTATAGTTCCACAAAAACATATAAAATCATGTTGGAAATGTCTAATAATAGCAGGTCAAAGGCAATTGGACTATCAGCATAATCTTGAATTAAGAGATTACACAGTCCAGCTGCCCACTACTGGAGGTGCCATGACCTGGATGATGGAGAATCTTCACCGACATCCAGGTCTGAATTAGGACTTAGGATGCATTTAACATTTCATGATGCAAACCACCTCTGCAGATCACCAGAGAACTATGTGGAAATGCAATGCCTCTCCAATCTATACATGGGAGTAACACAAATGGAAATGAACTTTATGCACAAATGTGATGAGGATTCAAATCAAACAGGAAGCCGTCAGCTCAGATACATTCATAACATCCTCATCAGTAATAGACAGGGAGCAAGCTGAGGTTTGGACCGTCCATTTTAAAGGCTTTAAATATTAGGAGGTGACGTGCGATAATGTGCGTTTGGTTTGAGGTGGAACGTGGAAATGGATGTTACTGTGCATAGAGGGGATGCATTTTAAGGCCAGGTGTCATATAATCCAGCTGCTGCAAGAGAATACAGGATCAACCTGCTAAAAAGATGAAAAGGAAAAGAGCAATATTATCCATTTTGATGCCATTTGAACAACAGAGCAAAGACCGCAGTCTCCTCAGAAGTTGCTGTTGGCTGTGCAGATGAACGATACAGAACAGATCCCAGACATATACTTTCATGTACTGAGCAGTTATTGATTGTGATTGATTGCCACTGTGCAGCACAAAGAGTATTTTAAATATTCAAAGCTAGTCAGTGGATATTCCCATGTTGACTGATCATCCACCTGAATGACTTTCTCCTTGATATGGCTCTAAATTATTTTGATAATCATAACAATACTGATATTCATTTCAGTTATAATGAGCTGAGCCCCCAGCTATGAGATTAAGTTCTTGATTGCAACTGTTTTTCCTTGATCGGGCTTTCAGAGCAGGTCCTACAGGTGAGAAGGCAGCCCTTTTCCAAAACTTTTCTTCTTCACATGCAAACACAAGAGACAACAGTTTCCCGAGGTCCTTTGCCTCGCAACAAACAATCAACGGACGAGAACAGAGCACATGCGATCCCTGCTCACGCCAGACCGCTTCAAGACGTGCGGTCTGTCTGAGTGAGTCGACTGCCCCCGAGTCGTCTTGTGAGATGCCCTAAGAAGGGAGTTGAGGCCTGGGTCTTTAGGTTTTATTGTTGCTACCGAGTTTAAGATGAAGTCTCTTCTTTCAGCCCTCCAAATCTCATAACAGATTAACAAGAATCCATTGCTTATCCGGCGATCTGACAGCAATCCGCAAAATCTGGAAGCAATTTTTACGAGGCACCATTTTATACCAAGGCATCATTGACAATCCCTTTGCGCGGTTGGCTGAGGTGGTTGAACATCTGACACGAGGAGATCCGATATCCCTGATGCTTCGCGCTCCGTCGCCTCCGGAGTCAGCGAGCATCAAACAACGCGGAAGAGGAGACGGCTTCAAACAGGAAATGCCACCGATCCCCGGGAAGTGAGGAGACTTCCACTGAGGCAGGACCTGTCCGTACATTCACTCATGACCGAGTCGTAACAGGCCGATTACGTCCGCAAGCAAGATTCGCCGTCTGAAAATACGGGAGTGTTTTCTGGTGGAGGTCTCTGGCTCTGGCAGATCTGCTTGTCTGCATCAGTCACGCTGCAGCCGCTGCCAAAAATAACCTACTCAAAGAAATCAGGGATAACTAATGATGTTGTGTAAGATCAGAAGCTCAGTTTGACATGAAGTCTTTTTCATACAGTACCCAGATAGCAGCTGGACAGTTATTAGAAGGCTGTCGGCTTGGCAAGAGCAATAAAAAAAAAAAAAAAAAAAAATCAAAAAACAAAAAAACAGCAGCCTTCTGGTCTTTGCCAATGGAGTGGATACAATGTTTTGTGTTCTGTGGTTCATATGGCTCAGTTGGGCTGACGCCTGAGTTATACTCTGAATACAAGTGATTACAGTACATACGCGCTATAGGTTGCTCTGGAAGGAATAGCCTGCTAAATGTTAATGCCATGATCGTATTCTGTTATATACACAAATATATTTCGATTCGTGTCGGGTAAGTGTGCTGCATTTCTTTTATTACTGAGGAAGCTGTAGTTGTGTCCAAGGTGCTTGAGAAGCAGACAGATAAATCTCTCTGAATATGCTCGGGGGTTACACGGGAGCCAAAGACGTCTGGTTACTTTGAAGTCGTCGGGTTCGGTTGCGCTTCAAATTCGGCTTCAAGGAGCGTCGGCTGAGATTTATGGAACTGCACAAAAACAAATCCAGAAAGGCTTGAGTAAAACATCTTGGATGATTTGTTTCAACAGACTGGCTCCCAGAGTGGCTGCTCTTTGTGATGCACTTCTGTTGTCTCTTTCTTTACATTCTTCATTGTTTCCTGATTGAGTCTCTGTACAGTATCGACTGCGGCTGCAGGAGAAGCAGGAAGAGTCAGCAGAGCGGAGCAACAGATTGTACTTTGTGTATTTCCATGCTTTTTTGGACACAAGTCCTCATGGGCTTTGAATGTGGCTCCACGGAGTGTGTGACAATAACCGGTTGGACTATTGCGACTGAGTCTCTGTGCACCCATAACATGTTCATCTGTAGCAGAGAGGAGAGTTGAAGGTGACAACGCCAAAGCTTACCGCTCGCCTTGATGCTAACACTGGTAGTGAATGTGCTGGTGCTGGTGCACTTTCCCGTCCACGTGCGAGTGTGTGTGCGTGTGTATGTCCGTGTAGATCTTTGGGTAGACCTTGGGAGCCAATCCCGCTCCGCCCTGGGCGAGGAGCAGCTGCTGCTGGTGGGCGATGTAGTCCTCATAAGAAAGACAATCCTTATCCCCACTGGCTGGCTGCTGGGGGAGCGGCGGGCAGGCTCGGTCGCGATTGGTCACCGCCGGACGCTGGGAGGCGGGCAGGGCGGAGGAGGACGACGAATTGGAGCAGGTGCGTTTTGATTGGCAGAACCAGAGGAGGGCGGTGCCCAAGATGAAGGCCACGCCCGCCGGGATTCCAATAATGACGGGCCAAGGAAGGCTGGGGGCTGTTGCCGTGGGAACAGGGTTGACATGCGGTTTCAGGTCTGCGAGGGGAGGTGAGACATGAAGAAGAATAATCAGCACTATATTTGCAGTGTGCTCTATTTTTAATAACGTTCTCATGAGCAATAAAGAGCTCTTTTTATTGGATATCTGTGATGTGAGTTTTTGCATTTGGATGTAAACACGTTTCTCTCTCGCCCACCTGGCAGCACGGTGAGATAGGCACTCCTGAAGCTGTAGCCCATGGTGTTGGCTCCCAGACAGATGTACATGCCGGCGTCCTCCTCCTTGGCTCTGGTTATCAGCAGCTTGTTGAGGTACGAGCCGTCGGGACGCGACCACACCTCCCCAGTGGGAAGGACCACGAAGCGGTGGTCCCCAACCTTTAATGACATCACATCAAGAAAAACTTTACTTAACAAAAAATGACATGAAAGATGAGCCCTAAACCGGTCCGTGGGAGATGCATTTCGAATAACATGCTGTCTCAGTGTGTGTGTGTGTGTGTGTGTACCTCGATGGTGGAGTTGTATTTGTTCTCGTCGCCCGCCTCGACTCTTTTGAGCCACTGGATGACCGGCTTGACGTCACTGCGGACTTTACACTGGAAGGACGTGGTTCCCCCGTAATCCACAGTGGTATTGACCGGATGGGTGCCCGTCAGGATGGGTTTAGAGTTGGTACGCTCTGCAGGAGAGGACACACACACACACAAACACACACACACAACCACAGAGAGAGAGAGAGATTTTATTTTAAGTCTGCTTCCAATTTACGGTGTGTGAAACAGAGGGAATAGTTTGTATTTTAACAACTAGATTATAAACCTGTTGATTTTGTAAACCTGTCAGACCGAATTTGAATCGGTTTATGTGATTATAATAATCCTCTGAATGTTTTTTTTTTAACAGATTGCTTAGTAATAAGTACAACAGCAAAACATTACACTGGCTGCAGTTAAGTTACAACTCAATTTTCAGGTATTTTCAGCTGCACAAAAGTATAACTACAGGCTGTGGTCAGCAAGTGCAATCTCTCGGTGTCTCTGAGAGAAAACAATGTTTTGAGAGCATTATTGGCATAGTATCGGCTGTGTTCAACACTACACCCTCCCTCTGTGCTGGAAAAAAAAACAAAAAACAGAGCCCTTATATCTAAGGTCGGCCTTTTCTTTTCTTTTCTTTTCCTTCAGTTCATACAGCAGAATAAACACACCTGCTTCAGAAAATCAGTTTTTTTTCCCCAGTGCTTTCGTTGAATGTAATCTCACGCAAACCTAACTCGCAGGAGAAAAACACAAATCCATTATTTACCCTTTCTGACAGTCAGCTGTTAGAACCCTTTCAACTCGGCCTTGTTTCTATATTGGCCGATGTAAGAACGTAAGAACTGAACGAGCATCCTGAAAACGTGTTTGTCGCAGCTTCCAAAGTTTTCCCCGGCCGTCGGGGAAGCTCGAGTGGCGAAGCGGATCGGATTGGTTTTGCTTTAGCGGCAGCACTTAGTGTCTCTGTGGGCACTGCAGTGTTTCCACTAAGAATATCCCACAGTGCTGGCTCGATTTTTAATGGAAGAAAAAAAACTGTTTTGAGTGTTACAGACAGAGTTGAGCCTGTTTCCAGCCCTGAGAGTGAGGGGTTAAGTGCTGTAAGTTTAATTATTTCAATTTTCAATTATTCCAGTAGTCACAGCCACAACCAGCGTGCCTCCAAACGCATCTGTTAAACATTGCTACCTAAAATGAGATGCAATGAGCACACCACCTGGCTACTGGAAACTATTCCTGAAACCTGAAAGCACGGAAACAGCACAGCCAGAGCTCACGCAGGTAATTAATGCAAAGAAGAGTTTCGCGTGACTTCCTTGGCGTTCAGTCAGAAAACACTCAAAGCGAGCTGGCCAACGTACAGGACGGTGTCCAATTTACCTCCTTTAGATGTGGGGTGAGTGGAGGACAGTCAATAGCATTAAATAAAGTTTCTTTGGGTCTTTTTAAACAAAGTTGGACTGCTGTTTTTTTTTTTTTTTTTTTTTTTTTTGGCACAGACATTCCTTTTTCCTAGTTTTCTTTCTGACAGCTGGGAGTGACTGACAGCTGAGTGAATCTCTACTGATAGAGAAAATGTCACATTTGACATGAGCGAGCAGTGGTTTGATTTACTTCCTTTCTCTGTGTGTGTGTGTGTGTGTGTGTGTGTGTGTGTGTGTGTGAGTGAGTGTGTGTGTGGAAACGTGTCTTTGAGGAGAGGCTCCAGCTGTAGCTTAATACAGAACAGATGTGCCGAGTAAAAGAGAGAGGAGCTAGTCTGAGGCACTCAACACCACTATCACACACATTCACACACACACACACACGCACACACACACCGACTCAATGCCAAACAGCTCAATATTAAATCAGCCCACCTCAAAAACAACTTTTTGCAGCTTTCGAATGCAGCCTCGTACATCAAAACACACTCACAGCTCGTCGTAGCACACATTCTGTTCCCGACAGTAAAACAAGACCTTTTTTAGAAACGAGCTCACCTTCCAAACTCAAATAACCTCCACATTCCTCCCTCGCTCCGCTGGCATTTATTGACCAGACCGGCGGTGATCAATAAATGCCACTGAAGTGAAAGCAGACCATGCAGCTCATTAGCGAGCGTCTCGGTCAATGTGGGCTCTGTACTTGTATTTTGCGAGTTACATAGCATATTTATTAAACATTACACCACAAAAGACTACATGGAAATTACAAGCAACACGATAACTCCACTTGGAGGGATAAATATACCGTTCACGCTTGTGATCCCTGTAGGTTAAAAATTCGGAATCAGCTCTGTTTTTCTTGCATTAAAACGGTTTTTCGACGTGAAATCCAAGCTGCGTGAGACACGTCAGGGAGCTCGACCATTAAACGAAATCTCTCATCCAGTCACAGAGGATCTTTAACTGATCTGCAAGTTCATCCTGCTATCATCGGTAACACAATCAGCCCGTTTCGGAACGTGAACCTGTTCCAGACAGATCATCGTCTCCACGTCCTCCTCCCCGTGAAAAAAAAAAAAAAAATCAATGGGATCGCACTGTTGAACTGATTCGTAATTTGAACGGTTGAGACATTAATCGCTCTGTTCTTGATTATATGTTTTAACAGATTCAACTCATGAGAAAAACAAACCGCAACTCGACTCCTATTATTTAGACATGCAGGCCTCTCATTCAAACGTACATGCACAAGCAGGAATGCAAAAAAAAGAAGAAAAAATTAATAAAATAAATACGTTTTTCAGTTGATGTGAGTGTGCTTCCCGTTGTGCCGTGCCGTGCCGTGCTGCACTCGTGTTATGAAGCGCGGTGCCGCAGTGCCAAAAATATGAACAAAGCTCTAATGAGTCACACATTCAGATTGCCAATTATAGTCATATTTACACAGATATTTTTAGGGTATTAAAAACACATTTTTAGGATGCTGCATCTCGACTCGAAAACAAACCCAATGACTCACAAAGTCTCACAAAGGCCTTCCATTCAAACTTCTATCTCATCAGCGCAGGAAGTGATAACCGGCTCATTCATGATGTGTGAGTTTTAGTGGGCATTTAATATTTAAAATGGAATAATAGTGTGATACTCGGTTCATTTGCTTTACTCCAAGGAGGCCAGCGACAGATCAGACACCCTGCAGCTGGAAGGGGTTCAAAGCCTTGCTCAGGGGCACTTCAACTAGGCCGCTGCTTGATGACATTTACAGGTTAAACCCAGGTCTAACCACCGGGCCACTCTGCTTCTCACAAAAACAACTCCACCACTTAACACACGGCTGGGTATCATTTTATTCATCTAAGATTCTTGGTACTAGCTTCCACTCCCTTGATTTCAAAGCTTTCTGGCCTGTTTCACGAGGCCGTTTTTCTAGATGTCACACATGACGGGAAGTGTAAGGTTAGCTCGCTTGCCGTGACTGCGCTGGAATTCTCTGGAACTCCGCTTTTATTTTCCCTGGCAGGCGGAGGAGGCAGCAACAAATACCAAATCTCCAGCTTTTGCACGATGACAATACAAACAGAGCCGGAGAGGAAAAGCTGCCATGTTGACTTGTAGACATGAAGATGAGACTTTAATCTTTACTGCAAATAATTTCTAATAATAATAATAATAATGATAAATGGCAATGTCAGGCAAGAGAGAAGAGTTCAAGGATTTAGGAAAGGTGTCCACTTTGGCAAAACGTGGAATACCAACCTGGTTCCTTAACCTTTTATAAGGCAAGTGACTATTTTTGGTAATTTCAGAAATTTTACATATCAGGCCCATCCCCTGTCTCAGTTAGTTCAATAATCATTTGGTCTTCACCCAGCCAATCAGCAAAGATCGCTCTACATCCCAGGTCACATGATTGTGGCATTTGACCAATCTCATTGGCTTTGATTTTCTATTACAAAATGAAAATTTTAGAAAAATTTTATGGAAGTAATAAAGTCCTGTCATGTTCTCTTATAACAGTCTAGGTTTGTTTTTTTGGATTTCAAAGTATTTCAATGAGTGCCCTATAAAGGCTTAAGTGCCATAAATGAGCTGACGAGCCTTATAAACACACAAACGAATGATCAACTCACGTATGACTTCCACTTTGTAGGTGGCGTTGATCTCTCCGGCTCTGTTGGACACATGGCAGGTGTACTTCCCGCTGTGCTCTGGTGTCAGGTTCTTCAGACTCAGGGTCCACTTCTTCTTCCTCCCTTCCCCTCCTCCTCCTCCTCCTCCTCCTCCTGCAGCTCTCTCTGCACCTCCTCCTGCTCCTTCGTCCTCCCCGACGAGCGGGCGGCTGTCCTTCAGCCAAACGATGTCGGGGCGAGGGTTACCGCTCGCCGTGCACTTCAGCCGCACCGAGCTGCCCACCGGCCGGGCGATGACGCGTTTCCTCATCTTGGCCGGCTGGGTGAACCGTGGGCGAACTGCCATTGGAAATGAAGGGGAATATTATAGATTATTGATATTGGGAAATGATAGAAAGGCTGTTCTACTGTTGCATTAACTGTAGGCCACTCTGTCAGCTAAAGGCCTAAAATGCACAAGAATTTTGAGCTCATATGTACAGACACACACTCACACACACTCTCTTAGCCATCTGGGTGAAACACAGCCGCACCGCAGATGGGAAGGAAAGACAGGAGGAAGAGGAAATGGCGAGAAAGAAGAATGAGCGAGGTTATTAGCAGAGATAAATGGTTTACAGAGCCGTTATATATTTACAAGCAGTGTTCTGTCCTCCGGTGGAAGGAGAACAGATTTGAAGAGACTGTCGAATCATCATCCGAGATTCTTACGTGACACTTTTATTAAACGCACGGAGCGATCAAAGCCGTGTTATCTGAGAAGAATGTGACGGTGAGTGAGGGTTTAGAAGGAGAGGAACATTTGTTGCCGTCCGAGGTAGAAACCCCTCGCCAACTGTGTGAGTTTACTTCACTTCCAATGCAAATCACATATGCCAGGTAAAAAAAAAAAAAATGCTACTTATTTCAGTACTTTTAGTTATTTTCTGCCTTATTTTTTTTGCCTTTCTGCTTTTATTCTTTTGTTTGTTATTCATTTGATTGCTTGGTTTTATCACACCGTATTTAAATGGTCTGTTTTTATTTTATTCCCTTATCTCTTTACTTTATTGTCAAGCATTTTGAGCAACGTTATTTTTTCTGATTCTTATTATGTCCTTGTTATGTGATACAAATGTGTTTTCAAACCGTTCCTGAAACATGTTAAACTGCGTTGAGAACAAACAGGCTCACTCCTTTGCTAACTTCTTTTGACTTAATCTTGAGATAAGAGGAACTTTTCTTTTTTTCCCGTCAGTGTGAAGATCAGCAGACAGGCTGAGATCATCGTGTGAGGCTGAGCCAGGAATTTCATGTTGTTCCTCAACAACATATGGCGGCGTGCCTCTTGGTATATACAACGTAATTTGCTGTAATAAACCCCGATTGTTTTGTTTGAGGAATATTTTTGAGTCACTTCCTCTTTCCTCCCCGGCACCAGCACTCAGTCACATGAATGGGAGCCCCACACACGCATACTGTGCACACACAAACACATGCATTCCCACGCACACACACACACACATGCACAATCGCAAATACACCAGGTTTCTGATTTTCCACTGATCCAGCAATTCTCCCTCCACATTTGTAAGCCTTCCCTGCTCTTAAAAAGCACAATGTATTCAACACCAACCAATACATCCATTGATACACACAGATCCCTTCATTTAACCCATAAAACAGCCATAAAACTACCTCACATTTCCTTACTCATCCATTCACAGATGCACATCCGCCTACAAGTCACAAAAAGCCAGACATTTACCCCGAACCTGATCCATTCATACATGCACATCCTCCCTTGCAAAGCACAAAAGGTCCAGACGGTTATTGAACCTAACCCCATACATCTATTCATACACACATATCCCTTCATACAATTCATAAAACACCAGACAACTGTGCGACGCAACCTCCTCCAGCCCTTCACAGATACACATTCCTCCCCTACAAATAAATAAAACAGCCAGACAGTTACTTAACCTGACCTAACTCCATGCTTCCATGCACCCTGAGCAAACTCCTGCTTACAGAGCAGAAAGTGGCCACACACGTTTAACCGAACCCCATGCAGCCATTCACACGCACATACCCCTCCTTTACAAAACAGGACAATCAGCAATAGGGCTGCATGCTGGAAAAAAATGATAAAATGATAATTTAAATAATTTTTGTTGACATGATGCCATTTGGTTGCTGTTGTATGTTTTGTTTATTACATCTTAGCCATGCCGTACGCTTTCTTTTTGTTATTGTTGTATGTCTTGTGTGTGCTCCATACCATGTGACTATGGTCATGAGCAAATAAAATAAAATGAAATGAAATGAAATTGTGATTTTTTTCTGCCATATATATATTCCGATATGAAAAAATACAGGAAACTTCACCAGATGCGTGCAGTGAGTTATTCATGTACATATGTATAATTAAAAATAATACATTTTCATCATTTGGGTACTTCAGAAGTCTGTCCTTCACTAACAAAATGACCCCCTCCCACTTCTGCCACACTTTTATTTCAGTGGTCTGCCACCCCTCCAGAAATCAGCTGAGACTCCACTTCTCTTTTCACGTATGCGACTCAGACACCGGCATGTACAAGTGGAGAGAGAGCACTCAGATAGGCATTTAGGAAAATCACATGTTTCTTAATAACCTTTACAAATGGACTTATGTATCTAGGTTGTGCTATTTACCTGCAATCTACCACTTCTGACAATGTTCAAATGTAGGCTCAATATGCATTTTGGAAGATCAAGGAAGAAACAGTTTCATCTATGTGCCAACAAGATGTATGGTTTGGACAGATGGAATTGGATACTGTATGTTATGTGTGTGTGTGTTAAGCGTTTCTTGCATTAGGGCACAGAGCAGCCCCCTGACATTAACTTTTTAACTTTCAGCCTGTAGTGGGACAAGGTGCTGCTGGACAGGTTGCCTTACAAAGTGAAGTGAGAGCACACGGCAAACTGAACAAACACCGCCTGGCAAGAACCCTAAAACTGTTCTAAATGGTTTAATATTAGACGAGAGAGTTTTCTTGTCTATTAGTCGTGCAAAATGAGAACCTGGCAAGTTTTCCTTTTGCATCGCGCGCCCCAAAAAAAGCTGCTGTATGACGTGTTTGGGTTCATTTGCCTTATTTGACTTTGCATGCCCTGCAATGTGACTATTGCATGTGCGCACGTTGTGAGGTTGATGCCGAAATGATATATCGTGCAGCTCTAATCAGCGCGCAGTGAAAACACATCAAAGAGAAAGAGATCCCAGCCAGTGGGGAGGGGAGGGGAGAAAATCATTCACAGGAGCGCTTGATTTTACAGCCCCCATGTTCTCGCTGCAGCAGATAGCCATCAACCAGGGCGATAAATCACGCCGAAACTACTACAGTTCCGCCTCTTTCTTTGGACACAGTTATTATTCTAGCTCTGGGTAAACAAACAGGAGGAGAGTTATGTGACGGGCCTGCGCGCTCAGGTCCGGAGGCATTTCGTCTATGGCAGCATTACTCAGCGGAATATAACTCCCTGCCGACCGGCCCGAAGCTGGGCAGGGGGACAAAACAAACATACCCAAAAGACTTTTAAGTCTCGCCGCTGGCTCCAGTTTTGAGAAAAAAAAAAAAAAAAGAAAAAAGAAAAGCTACTGGACTAGAGCTGAACTGTGAGCAGACAAAGTCAATAGAGCTGAGAGAGAAAGCAAAGAGATTAAAGTGTATGAGGAAGAAATAGAGAGAGATGTTTTGATTTTGATGTTATTTTGATGCTTTTGATGCATTTTAATTTGACAATAACCCGGAATGGAATGCACTGAGCTAAAGTGAATTGGTTTGTAATGAAGCGATTTGGAAAAAGGAAAAAAAAAAAAAACAACAACATGGGAAGGAGCAAGAGTAAAGTGCAGCTGAACTGGATCAAACCAAACCAACCTGAACTGAAATAAGTGATTTGGATAAAGGGTGGACTGAGAAAGAGGGGAAAGAAAGAGAAAGAAAGAGAGTGGAAAATGAAATGCAAATACATTGAGATTAATGGAACTGAAGTAAATTGATTTAAACAAAAAAACACAAATGAATCAAACTCTGAAGTGAACCGAAAATAGATGGAAAAAGAGAGAATGAACTTGGCTGGTGAGGGTAAGAAATACCCACAATTGGTGATATGACAGAGACAGAAAAAAAAGGAAAAAGAAAACTAAAAGACACAGAGCACGTACGAAGTTGTGGAGAGAAATGAAAACAGAGAGAGGCCAAGGGAGGGCAGGCGGGCGGGAAAAAAGAGAGGTGAGAAAGCGGTGAGAGAGAGAGGGAAGAGGAGAGAAGGTGAGAGCCAGAGAGGGCGAGAGGGCAGGCTTGTTCAGAGTCTCAGAGGAGCCACTTCAACGCCACACTTCACAGTGTAAAAATACTGCTGACCCACCGGCTGACCGCCTGTGATCAAACAGACACGGAGAGAGGACGTGCATGTGTGTGTGTGTGTGTGTGAGAGAGAGAGAGAGAGCAAATCAGGCCGCATATTTTTGTCCGAACCCGACTCGAGCCTGAACGCAGAGTAACTGAGCCTGAACCGAACCCAAAAGTCATTCTATTTTGTGTCCGAACCCGAGCCGAGCCAGAGATTGTGCTTATCCTCCATCACTAGATTACATTTACCACCTGAAATAGCCCACGTTGCCTTCAGTGTCATCACGTAAACACCAGCACTCCGCAGGAAGTTGCCCAGGACAGACAGTAGGTCCATCATTGTTTTTTTTTGTTTTTTTCACACTCAAGTTTCACCAAAATCACGCCGGCATGACCGAACCTGACCCAAACCCGGATATAAATTCTAAATTTTAATCTGAACTCGGCACGACCCGGGTCCACACGGGCTCGTGTCGGGCATCCACTCTCTACTGTGTGTGTTTGAGATGCCGTACTTCTGTCCTTGTGAGATCCAGTTTGAGTTTTACACCGTCAAAGTGACAACATTTTTGGAAGTGAGGTCCACAATGAGCTAGTGTGAGAGGAGGACTTGGGTTTAGGTTTAAAATTAGAACAGAGATTAAGTTTAGTTTCGAATAAGGATGAAAGCTAAGGTCAGTTTGGTTTAGGACTTGAGCTTGGTGTTAAAGAGAAGGCTTGCTTTTTAATTTAACACACATTCTGGGTCATATGTAGATTAAACCTATTTTTCTTGTGTTGTTGGGTTGCTTAATATTTGTTGCTTGCACCCAGTAAATTAATATTAGGTCATCACATGATCCAGTGCCTTCTTTTGGGTTTTATCCACCTCTGCCTTGAGCTTATCATCCAAACTGTGAGCTTTGACCCACCAGCTGAGAGACACAAGGGCCTCTTCATACTGTTCTCATTAAAACATTATCCAGACTCTAACACAACTTCACCAGATGATTTACAGAGGAACTTAATGGACCACCGGGTTGCATCTTCTCACCGGGCTACAACACAGACTTGCGTAAAGCAACGGCGTAAAGCTGGGGTAGGCAGGTTTTTTTTTTTTTTTGTTGGTGTCACTGGGCAAAAATTCCCTATTAACCTTTCAGCATATTGTAATTCAAGTGAGCTGCGAGACATCTGCACCTCCTCTTCTTGGCTCTGTATTCAGGCTTTAGAAAATGTGGTCGTAACTGGAGACTTTAGCCAATCAGTGGTCATTTCAGAGCAAGGACATTCCTATTGTTCTAGTCGTATTCCTGTTATTATTTCTATTTAATTTGATTTTTTTTTTTGCCTTGTTCCAGAAAAATGACTACCCTGGCTTTAAGACTTCAAAAACAATGATGGCTCTCAGTGCAGTCACACATGAAAATAATCATCTTGCTAGTGTTATCTACAGAATATTTCCCATCAGAAGCAAACTTCAGAAATCAGAAAAAAAAAAAAAAAAAATCTGCAGCAGCACAACTTCCATTGCAGATGCTGGCAGGAGACCAGATTTGCAGAAGTGCAAATAAAGTCATTATATCCAGACAGAAAGCGCGGTTTGCGGCCATTTTTGTCAGTGCAGCGTACGAAGACGTCTGGCTGTTGTGTGATCTTTTTGAAAAGGAGACGCATCCTGTCTGGTTTCAGAAGAGCAAAGCTGCTAGTATTATGTTTAGGCTGGGGTTAGGTTAGGATTAGGAATAGGGATTAGGCTACACATTTAGTGAGTAACTGAGGAATGAGCAGGTCCTCGTAAGAATAGGAGGACAAAGGTCTGTGTGTGTGTGTGTGTGTGGATGGGTGTGGGTGAGAGACAAGCATAGCCAGAAAAGGAATGAGAGTGTCGAGGATTGTGTTTGAGCACACAAGGTGATGAAGACAGGCAAAGAGAAACAAGGGAAGAATTTATGAGTAAAAGAACAAAGAGATAGTGTGAAAGAAACACTGTGAGTGTGTGTGTGTGTGTGTGTGTGTGCAGGCAAATGCACAGGTATGAGCGAAAGAGTGATATCAGCGAGCAAAGAAAGCCGGGTTAGGTTACATGACAGAGTCTGGGGAAACTTGGGAGAGAGGGAAGGAAGGAATGTGTCTCTCCATATCACACCTGACACAAATAGACTGCTCTCCACTCTGTCAGAGCCAATTATCTGAGCAAACAACCACCACAATGTGTGTGTATGTGTGTGTGTGTGTGAATACTGAGGGTGACAAGGTAGCATGTCCGTGCATAAAAGTAGCAGAGAATGTAAAAACTCTCCGTTGTGCAATCTGCTACTGTACTTTTTAAAACAGTACACAATTCTCACTTTCACACCATTATTTTTCATGTAATGAGATTAAAGTAACTAAGAGCTGTTACCCAGTTTCCCAGCAAGCTCGGGGGTGAGCTCAGAGTCCCCATTGGTCCTTCCAGCCCCGTCTCTTCCCAAGCTGGAGTCATCTGGTCAGACAAAAAGAAGCCTCATTAGTGAACCGACAAACACTGACAGAGGTGGAAAGCAACAAGGCACATTTACTCCGGTACCCAAATACAGGTTTGAAACACTATAAATTTACTGCACTACGTTTCGGAGGGGAAGTCTTGTAGTTTTTACTGCTGTACTTAAATTTAACTGACAGCTGTAGTTACTAGTTGCTTTGCGGAACAGGTTTTTTTTTATATGCAAAACATAAAATATGGAGCACTGTTTGAGTGTAAACTAGCCAACATCACATGAACCACTTAGAGCTGCAACATTAAAATACCACTCACAGGTTAATGCATCAATACCTTAACACTTAAACATTTCCCACTTAACCCTATAAAGCCATTTGTATCATATATGATACACATTTTCAATTCCGTTTTTCGTTTTCAGTTTAATCACTACTTGACCAAAATACTGTTGTATACCTTTGAACACTTCCCCTGTTCACCCTGGACCATACCATTGGCACTTCAAGTACATATCATATATCAATATATCATACACCAGAAAGGTCGTGTAATAACATATTTTTTGATTTTTTTTTAATATATATTTTGTTATAGGACTAAATAAAGGGTTCAATTTCAAAAAATTGGAATTTTCTGCCAATTCTTTCATAGTTCAGGCTTTATAGGGTTAAGTGTCTATCACTGCTAGTACTTCTACACTTTTATTATAAGGACATGTTTGCTATTTTGGAAACTAGGCCCTATTTACTGATTATTTGGCATCACCCTCAGATGCAGAGACCATTATTTCACTTTTTATCAATGTGCTGCTGGATCCCACTCAGCTACAACAGTGGGCAATTGGGTAATTGTAAATGGCGTTGAAAAATTAAGATAACGTTGCTTTTCTGAATCACCAAGATTGGTGTATACTCATAGAATGCTCTCCTGAAAAAAATGTATCTTGGTTCCAAAATAGCAAACTTGTCCTGTAAGTCAAATTTTGAATGAAAAGCTTTTAATTTCAGTGGGGCATGTTTTTTTTTTTTTTTTTTTTTTTTTTTTTATGCCCCCATTTATCACAACTTATGCCGAAGTTAAAGGTTTGTGTACTTTTTCCACCACTAACCATGACATGTATTGCTGAATTGAATGAACTACAAATCTGAATTGCACTAATGCGATAAACTGAACCCATCTGTCATTCCCAATTATGTGATATCAAATGCAAAGGCAACTCGCGAACGTCTCAAGACAGATCTGGAAGATGCATTAGCGTTCACGTTGCGTCTCTCTGCACCTGCCTGACACTGCTGAATCGTGTGACTGACGGCTTGTAACGACTTTTCAGATGACAGTGATGGATTACACTGTACGTTTCCAATCGCTCACGAGCTTTTGCCAATTCATCATCATTCATCTTTTAAATCCCGAAGCACAACTCAGCGTTGCTTCACGGCGCGGCGCTCACCGCTCAGCGATGGACCGCGGCGCTTGTGATGTATCACCGCCGCACCAGACGTTTCAGCTGGTGCTCTTTACACAGAACAAACTGCACATTCTTCACCGAATAAATCCGTACATATCTACATCATACTCCATCATGCACGCTTTCCCTCTCACGCTGGCGTATCTGAACCCCTCTCCCAGCGTGTCCTCCCACATTGACTATGACGACCATGAAAAAGATACAAACATCTGTCTGGAGCTTCACGCTATAGGAACCGCTTCAAGATGGAACCAATGTATTCGAGGGGCCCTTTAACAGGGAGGGGGAGGGCTGATACAGACGGGATACTATCAGGTCTGTCAAAATACATGGCAGGGAGGGGGAGGGGGAACTTAACTTGGCCTGAACTTGAAACCTCAACCAGAACCTGATGCTAGTTATGGAAGGAAAGAAAAGGAACTGAACAGGCTTGGACCACCTGCAAGCGCAATGTGTGTGTGAGTGAGTGTGTGTGTGTGTACAACTATGTAAATTGATATGTTTACGCGTGCATGCGTGTATATGAATGTGCGTGTGGATTTCACTGGACCACCTGCAAGCTTTGAGTGTTTAATTCCGTGCCAAATGTCTTTAAACCGTTATTATTTGGATGATAGAATAAAAGAAAACGACTCAAATGCAAATACGAGGCTCAACCTGCATCCTGAGGGCTGGTATTAATAGCATGCTGGCGTGGTGCTGGCCCTGTGAGTGTGTGTGTGTGTGTGTGTGTGTGTGTGTGTGATGCAAATTCCTATGTGGGTGTATTGGCGTATGTGTGGCTGCGTGAGTCTGAGGGTTATTTAACTAAGTGGTAACTTGAGGTGCTGGTATTCCCGTTGAACCTCGCTCCTCGGTCCCTCCCTGCTGCCGCATGCACAGCGTGTTCTGAGAAAGGCCGGCGCGTTTGAAGCCGAGCGGCACGGGGGGTTTGATCTGAAAGGAGAACATGGTTTAGCACTCTAACAGCTATCCAAACCTCCCCCCATCATGCAGCCCCCGATGCAGGCCAATAACTTCGCTTGCCAGGCCTCCTACCTGCCTCAAACTCACAGAGGAGAGCTCCCAACCGGGTATCAACAAATTTCTCAAATACAAAAAAAAAAAAAAAAAGTGCAGTCCTAGAGAATATACTAACACATTAAGGACAAGAAGGACCTCATATACAGCTGAGAAGAACAAGCAGCCTGATAAACAGCAGATTCCACATACAGCTGTCCCTCGCTATAACGCGGTTCACCTTTCGCAGTTTCGCGGATTTTTTTGGGGCAATTTTGCATGCTTTTTTCTTTTTTTACAGCACATTGTGTTCTGCGTCCTGATTGGCTAAGGGAGAGCCTGCGCATTGTGTTCTGCATCCTGATTGGTTAAGGGACTGTGTAGACCATTGTCAATCAATCTCTTCCACGCCGGGAGGTTTTGATCTTTGGTTTCATTCTATAATACTGGACTTATTTTTCTACAAAGGTTTGAACTTTGAGAGTGTTTAAACAAGAGAGTAAAGTGAGAAAATGTTAATGCCTGTCTGAGAAAAGTGTATAAAGTGTGTAGTGAGGGGTTTTACAGCCTTAAAACATCTATAGTAACTGTAAAAAAATAAAGCTGACTACTTCGCGGATTTCGCCTATTGCGGGTTATTTTTAGAACGTAACTCCCGCGATTAACGAGGGACCGCTGTACTTGATAGCTCAGTGAGAGATGAGATGTAAATATGTACAACAACTTGTCGCTATGTCTGTAAAGGCTGCCTAAAGGTTTCAGCTGTAAACGGGGGTGTTACAAGGTGTGGCACATGTGACTGGTGAAGTGTACCATGAGGTAGTGATCAGCCCAAAATGGGCCGAAACACGCCTTGAGAGTCCACACACATTCGCTGCATAGGATCAAGCCAGGTCCAGACTGCTGTGCATTCACACTGAGAACACATGCAGTGTTCACGCTTCACGGTACGATTGATTGATTGGTCTATCTCTACTATGATGTGGTTAAACTTAAGAGAATGAGCAGTATGACATAAATCATTGGCATACACAGAACACAGAAAAACAAGGGAAATGACACACACATCCTAATCCGGGAAATTTTTGCCACTTGCCAAGAATTGCCATTTTAAATACCCACTATCTATACTACAATAAATTCATCAAAGCATATCAGTCCAATTATATAAGGCTGCATATACCTGTATTACACTGAGAGATAAATAGTGATTTTAATAATCTTAATATGCCATCACTTCGAGGCGCCTCTGTCTATCTGATACAGTGACTCGTATCTTAAGCAGCACACTGTGGGGGAAATGCAACACCAAAAGCAAGAAGAAAACCATGAGAAAATGCAAACTCAGGCTCAGACAGGGCAACAAAAGGCACCTGTTCACAGAAATGATCATGATATAACCGAGAGGCACTGCTTGAGGATTTGGAAAATTTTTTGGAAAACTCATGTTGTGCTCTTCTAGCAGCCAAGTCGATTCAAAGTATGACACACATAGTGTATTGTGATTTGTGACACCAGGATATCCAAGACTGATTAGCGCATGCAGGCAACAGTGAAAATGTTCTTAAGTTAATTTGATTTAGATGCCAGAAGGTGGGATTTTGCCACACTGGACAATGCAAGTACAAGGAAATTGAGGCAGGAATCAGGCGTAAACAGGGCTCCTAAAATCATTCAGAGGGAAAATTTTGTCAACGGTGAAAATTATTACATTGTGGCGTGATGAAAAATTATTTGCGAAGACTCTTTAAGTGATATCTGGATGCACAAAGGTGGGAATTTCACATTCGCAGTAAAACGTGGCTGGTCCGGCAGTGGAAACCGGACGACCGCTGTTCTTAAGTCAATTTGATTTTCAATCCAATCCACTTTAGTTATATAGCACAATTTTAACAAACACAAGGTTTTCCAAAGTGCTGCACAACAAGATAAAACACAACAAGATAACACAATAGAAGCAGAATAAAAAGGTAAAATACAATTTTAGATGATTTAGATGCCAGAAGGTTGGATTTTGCCACACTGGACAACGCAAGTAGGAAATTATTACATTGTGGCGCGATGAAAAATTATTTGTGAAGACTCTCTAAGTGATATCTGGATGCACAAAGGTGGGAATTTCACATTCACAGTAAGACGTGGCTGGTCCGGCAGTGGAAACCGGACGACCGCTGTCTATACAGAGAACATGACCTACTTTAACCCTCCTGTCGTGTTCGCGGTCAAATCTGACCGGTGTACAAGTTTTCTCTCCAAAAAATGCAGTTAATTTCATCTGTTTGTCATGAGGTTCCATGACTTTGTTCACACATGGCATCTGAACACATAAAATAATTTGGAGAATTTTTATTAATTTTTGAATGTTTTATTTAACTTGTATACACCCATCGTGTTCCCGGTCACAAATGACCGGTCATTAGAAATGAATGGGTAAGACTACAATTAGTGTATAAAATAGAGTTAAACACATTCTCACACTCCTTTCCCACACCCCAACATGCAGGTGTCTTTGAGCAGACACAGATGTGTGTGAACACACACACACACACACACACACACACACACACACACACACACACACACACACACACACACACACACACCTTATACCCCTTTCTGGCTTCCATGGCAACCCCCACAGGAAAGTATCTCTCTGACTTCTTTCCCACACCCCAACATGTAGGTGTCTTTGAGCACACACACACACACACACACACACACACACACACACCTTATACCCTTTTCTGGCTTCCATGGCAACCCCCACGGGAAAGTATCCCTCAGACTTCTTTCCCACACCCCAACATGTAGGTGTCTTTGAGCAGGCGCACACACACACACACACACACACACACACACACACACACACACACACACACACACACACACACACACCTTATACCCCTTTCTGGCTTCCATGGCAACCCCCACGGGAAAGTATCTCTCAGACTTCTTTCCCACGCCCCAACATGTAGGTGTCTTTGAGCAGGCACACACACACACACACACAAACACACACACACACACACACACACACACACACTCACACACATGGACACAGACACACACAGACACACACAACTTTGCCCCTTTTTGGCTTCCATGGCAACCCTCACGGGAACCTACCAAGGGAACTGCCAACACCTGTCACCTGACACCTGACACCTGACAGGTGTCAGGTGTCAGGAAGAAGACCCAGCTGAAGTTGTGGTCACCTTTCGGTCCAAAAATGGTCATTTTTCCTGGACCTCATCCCCACCTGAGAGGAACGGTCACCTTCCATGTGAAAATGTCTAGCTAAATCATACTGGTCAATGCTGACGGGAACACAAAAGATGCTATTTTTTTGCCGCTATTTAGAAAATTGAAATGTTTTCAAAACAGTGTCCTTGGAAAACATTGAAATGAAGTACTCTGTGATAAATACTACAATATGTTTCATCTGAGTATTTGTTATAGTCAAAATAATATCTATATAATGTTTTTTTCCTTAAAAAACGAATGGTATGATCTCAGGTAAATTAGGCCTACAGCACATACATAGCAAATAGAAGTTCAAAACTTGTCATTTTCACAAGAGCAGAAGTTGACAAAAAGATCTAACACAACATTAGGTGATAATATGTATCATAGTGGATTTATAATCAAATACAATGTTACCGGTCACATGTGACCGGGAACCTCATGAGTGTTAGCCCAAAATGAACAGAATAGGAGGGTTAAATACACCAGCGCCCCTGCAGAGAGCAGAGATGTCACCCAGATGACGTCTTGGCCGCTCATTGTCACTTCATGTCTTTAACAGGGCGCCTTCGTCTTGAGCCCCTCGGGGAGCAGAGAGACCCACATGAATGTGTGTGTGTGGTCCCGTCGAGAATCAAAGCCCTAAATAAAGCGTTGTTAACACCATATTTCGGGCTGCGACTCAGTCACCCAAGACTCCTGTAAAGACAGATAAGGCTCGGCATTGTGCGCCGCAGTTATTTTAAGGTCACAAGTTCAAATCCATGGTTGTCATATAGTACATCCAGGGTACTGCTCTGGTGCCCTTTAGCATGTATCTGACTCTGAGAAATGGTTGACACCCTACTGAACCGCACCAGAGTATCCAACTGCGCCCAGTAAAAATAACTCGGTGCTCCGTTTAGGCCAGCGAGCTCCAGGCCTCCAGCTGACGTTTCCCCCGGCCTGAGAGCTGACATTGTGCCGATACGCAACAAAGTGAATCTGAAAAGGTTTTTATTACACGCTGTCGTTGAATATCACCATCATTCGAGGTCTGTTTTTCCACCTTTAGAGGGGCTCCAGCTATTGCATTGCACTCGTATTCATTTATAACCTTTGAAGCTCTCAGTCGAGTCAGTGGTGATGAATCTTACTTTACTTTTTTTCTGCTTTCTGCTTCTTTGCCGTAACTATGAAATGAAGGAAGACAGACTTAATTCCAAATTTAATGGTTACGTCTGCAAGATTAAAAAAAATCAATTTAATTTGGAACTGACGTGATAAGGAGAGTGTCTTCGGGTGTGACAGAAAGTCAGATAACTGGTTTGCCTTCTCTTGAGTGAATCCATCATTCAAGCTTTTCCTTGCAATGAAAATCTCTCCAGGTTCCAGGCACTTCTCTAAAAAACATCCTCAACCTTCCTCAAACAAACCAAAAAACAAACAAAAAAAAAAATGTAATATCGCATTCAGTTTTTTAGTCATCTTTTGTACTGTTTAAGAAAATACAGATTTGATATTACTCCATAATTTTCCATAAGTGGGACAACAATGACCCATACACACTTTCTACTTATTTACTATTGAGCACACTTCAGATTTTGCTCATGTGCTGCGAGTTTGATGATTTGATGGTCGGTACACCTGTTATAAACTCAAACAGGATTTTTTTTAAAATTCTTCTAGCGGGTTCCCAGCCTCCGTCGGTCTCAAACCAACAGGCTTCGGACCACAGTTTGTGTTTTTACCGGCTTTAACGCGGCTCCTCAGCTCGGCGCTGCGAGCGCGAGGTTGGGGGTCGAGCTAATGTTTCAATGTTTGTTTCAAGTTGGACACAGACATAGTCGAAAACATATTCCCGCCCTCCTTCAGCTGTATTCAATAAACAACACGCCGCATTTTCCTCTGATCCGGTTCCACCTTCTAATGTTCGGCCAGATACTCTGCCTGGTGCTTAAAACAACACACACGCACACACACAGACACACACACACAAAAGCGTGTATACAATATAAGCCTGTATAAAAGACACGCACATTTGCTAATAAAGATAAATGAACACACATTCATGCAAACAGACAAGCAGATATGCATGGACGCTGAGATGAAAGAACGTACAGCATTTAAGCACATAGACACACACACACACACACACACACACACACACACACACTAAACAACTGAGAGTGCCTATGGTCAAACGAAACCACACAGACTCAAAAACAACCGACACACTCCTCTCTCTCTTTTAATATTTTGTTGATCTGCCTTTTTTCTCTCCCTCTCCATCTTCATTTTGCCCATTTCTCTCTCTTTTTCTCCACTTCCTCTCTTTCACTCTGTGCGGGGGGGAATGGCACAACAACGTGCTACATTTCACACATTTACTGGCTGGGTACCTCTGTGTGTGTGTGTGTGTGTGTGTGTGTGTGTATTTGTATAACCTCTCTTTGTATTTACTTTCAGGTCTGTAGAGAGAAGGCGGCAATTGGACATGGGCACGCTCAGAAATATGAGCCCCGACAGTCCAGTGTGTGTGTCTGCGTAAGTGTGTGTGTGTGTGTGTGTGTGTGTGTGTGTGTGTGTGTGTGTGTCCAGGGGCCCTGTGTTTTCCTAAAGGGTCATGTCCTTCCAGGTTTTAATATAGAGACACTGGATATGTGGCCAAAACCAGCGTGTGTGAGTGTGTGTGCGTGAGAGAGAGTGTGTGTGCGTGAGAGAGAGAGAGGGAGAGAGAGAGAGAGAGAGAAATTAGAATTCACATCTCGATCTTTATTCATTTAGGTTTTTCAAAATGTTTTCTTGTGTGACAGGAATACCTCATTATGATGGTAAAGCTCCTTCGATTTGAGTGAATTCACAAGAGAGAGATAGAGAGGGAGATGGAGAGAGAGAGAGAGAGAGAGAGAGAGATTTCTGCGTCAGCTCCTACTGACCGCCGCTCGCAGCATCGCCGCGCCAAAACCAACCGACATTCCCGATGAGAGCTGAGTCTGTGTATCTGACAGGCGAACAAACCCCCGTCGACCGCCGCTCGATGCCTAAAATCCGACCACAGTCGCTACCTCGGCCTTCGCGGAGGCAGACCTCTCCTCCACTTCTTCATCCGCGACTTTCTACATTTCACTCCATAATTCACAGAGAAACAACCACAAGTGGACAAGCTTTTGCATAACATTAGAAGAGGAGGCGGCGGCATACTTCCCCCCGAGCCCCGGTGCCAGCAGGGTTTATTTTTGAGTTTTCAATAATAATAACTTCCTGTGAATATTGCAAGGGCTTGCAGTTTTGACCCAAAGACAGGATTTTCAGCTCAGACCCCTAATTTTCTTTTAAAATGATGACAAGAATCAGTGGACTGGGGTGTTTATCATCCACCACTCGGCCTCTGCCTCCCGTTTCTTTAACTAGTTACATAGAAAATTAATATGGTACGAGATCTGAACAAATAAGCAGTGGCATGCACAAACTTTTCCAAGCCTCCATATCCTTTTATAAATATGGCATAATCAGTGAACTGGGGTGTTAATCAATCTTTGTTTCTCTTACTGGTTCTTTCACCCTCCAGTGCTCACTACCTAAATAATTTTGATATGCTACAAAAAATCTTTTTTACACTAGACATGGATTATTGTTATTATTTTTCTTCAGAGATCATCTTTTACAGTTTTAAACTAATAATCATGTGGAAACCAGCAGATTACCGTCAGCTTAAAAGTCTTTTTTTTCTCATCTAGGACATTGATTCAAACAATCAATTTGTCATTTTTTAAGTAAAAGCCATATTTATACAAGTATTTATACAATTATCAGTTAATTTGTCCACTCGTCTTTAATGTAATAATCTCCAACATTTCCATATAAATGTAATGTCTATCTCCATCTCCATAAAACAATAATGAATCAACCTATAGCTGCTTAATGTCTGGTACATTTTTCTGCATTTTACACTTCTGGCAACATTAATATCTGCTTGTCTGGTATAAACTAAAGACAGACTGGGTAGTAAGCATGAGCAGTGATAGCCACCATGAAAAGAGCGCCACCTACAGAAACTCAAATTACCAATCCAAAGAAAAAGAAACAGTGAGGAAAAAAAAAAAAAAAAAAAAGACAAACAAAGTCCCGCCAAGAACTGGTGGACTACCTTTTTCAGTGAGGCTGGGTCATGGGGCAAAATTATACATTTTACATTTGGGTCTCAGATGATGAAATTTAAGACCCCGTAGCCTCCCCCCCACAACTCCCCCCGAGTGTAACAAGCGGCAGAATAAACACCATCAACCTTCAGGAGTTGGCTGGCCTGTCAAGGCACTGACCCCCTGCTAAAACACACGCTGTCATTATAACTCCATCAGTGCAGCGGTACAGGAGACGCTCTGGAAACAATGAAACCGCTTGTTATGGTTTAATTGAGGCCTATTATTGCCAGTGTTGGAATAACAACACAGATTATATAGGCTTGACACCCGAGGGGGTTTTGTTTGTGGGTGAGACAGAGACCAAGGCGATGGAAAGAGAGCGAGAAAGAGAAAGAAAAAGTTGGTGTGTGTTGGTAGTCGGCTATGGTTAAATGCCAAGTATTTCCCTCTCTCTCTCTCTCTCTCTCACACACATACACACACACACACACACAAGACCACAAAGCCCCTAACACTACAGTTGTCCTCCTTTTTGGCCCCCCTGCTCCAAACAAAGAATATTTCTCTCTCTAGCCACAATCATTTTAGGAACTTTTTTTCTTTCTTTCTCCTGACTGATTTAGTTTCCCAAGATTGCCACATTACACATAGTGTCATTAAATTAAATGGTTAGTTTTACACAAAGCCTGCTGTGATACAAACGTAATGTAATACTGTAAGTGCACTGCAGACAAACCATCTGTCTGCTGTGTGCGGTTTTGTTTCAAATGTAATTAGCAGCTGATGTTATCCTGCCTGTACAGATGTTATGATAGGTCTTGGACAGAACTATGCCATTCATACCAAGGGACTATAAAATATTTAAAAAAAAGGATGTCAGTGTGAATACAAAACCAGTTTCCTAAATGTCTTTTTAGAGACAAAACATCTGCAGGACACTGGTGATATTCCAACAAAACGTATTAAAATGTCATGCTAAATTAGTCGGAAAATGTAATGTAACACCTGTTAATGTATTCCGCTGCTGGAAAACATGATCACATCACATTACCTCATTAACAAGACAGAGCGGAGTACTTTGGACTGTGTGGAATGGCATTCGTTACCAAATTTCAATACTTAAAGAGTAAATCCCATCAGCGTCACAGAGCCATTAGGCATGCAGCACGCTTGTACCAACATCTAATAATGCTGCTGATTGGCTGATGTTATAAAATTGATTTTCTAACAAATTGGCATTGAAAAAAAAGTATTGTATCAAAGTCAAGGGCTTTCTGAATGATAGAAATGAGAAAGTTACACAACTTACAACTATATGAGTCCATCATCAGTTAAAAATACTGTATTTCACCAATTAATCGCCCGGCCGCATAGCCACCTGGTTCTTTTAAACACCTGGGGTCTGCACCCATTTTGTGTATTAAACGCCCACCGGAATAACCGCCGGGGCGATTATTTGCATTATATTGAGGTAAACCCAAAATAAGGCTATTCACCTTATTTTTGCAGAAGTAAACAGTTAGCTGCACAATAACTGTGCAGCACTTCCGTTTTCTGTCAAAATAAGAGAGCTAGCTAACGTTAGAAAAAAGGGTGTACCATAATCTTAAATCGACCGACTATAAATATGTTGGACAGTAACTGTCATCACAATAATGGCCTGGTGCAGGTCTGTGCAAAAATAAATAAAGGCCTGCAGCGAACAGCCGCCTGGTTCTTTTAAATGCCTGGGGTCCAAGTTGATTTTGCGTATTAAACGCCCGGGCGATTAATTGGGGATATACGGTACATCACATCTATGAAGAAACAAGTGCAGGTTGATGCTATGTCATGTCATGTCATGTCATGTCAGCCTATAGTTCTTTATCATATTAGGTTTTCTTACATTTTTAGCCATTTGTAGTAATGTTTATAACACTGTGACAAGTTATTACATTATCAGGCAGTTATGACATTATCAGCAGATGTTTGATGCTGTCATGCATACTGTGGCACATTTAGGCCCTGATTTGCTAAGGCCTTTAACGTATGCAAAACCAGTAACATAACCCCGGACTGGTTATGAAAGCTGTGGATTACAAGAATGCTGAAAACATTTTAGTTCCCAGTGATGGTTTCAGTAAATCTGCATCATACCGGTCTGCAGTGAAGCAGGTAGGCGTTCAGAGTCTTACTTTAATTACTGAAAATGTAATTTCAGTCCTTGCACACCGCGGCTGCTGGGTTTGTCCTGACGGAGAGGTTCAGCTGAGAGGAGCAAGTGAGGATAGAGAGCTCAGCACCACTAAGGTAAGAAAAACGGAGCTATTTATTGATAAAACCAAAAGTGTTTTCAACATTGCCCTAACTGCGGTTCATCAGGATGTTATAACCCCTGATGAGGGCGATGCCAAAAACATGTAGGTTTTATCAATAAATAACTCGGTGTTTCTCATCCCTCGTGCCGCAGGAACCTTTATCCTCACACGTTCGCCAAGAAGAAGCCAGGAGAGGTTTTGTAAGATATGAGACTAATCTTTCGAAAATATCAGGGAACTGCTCTTCCAAGATTTGGTAAGCCCTTCCTAAAACTTCTTGTTCGACTTTTGTCAGTCCTGCCACATGGATGAAGGTTATGAATGTTTTTTTTTTTTTTTTTTTCCCTTGCTGACTAACGTTTCTGTGGTTTGTGTGCAAACTGCTGCAGAGAATCTGACTCTCATAGGGAGAGAAGAGAGAGGGAAACCTGAGAAACAATGTTATTTTGCCATTGGAGTGTGTGTGTGTGTGTGCATGTGCGTCCACATGTAGATGAATAAGTACTCTGCTTCACAGGACCCCACCTTTACACACACACACACATATATATGTACACACACGCTTGTCACTGTGATTTACACTCCTGCCCATGCACAGTCTGTGTCGCCTTATGGAAGTCATTATAACTTGTGCGGCAACACGGCTCTCGATTAACAGCCTGAGAGAGAGACAGACAGAAAGAGGGTGAGACAGGCAACCAGAGGAGATCGGGATGAGTTTCTGGAGAGGTCAGGATACAGGAAGAGAGGAGAGAAGAGAGGCAAAGCAGATAGAAACAAGAGAGATGAAGGTTGAGAGAGAGAGAAAGAGAAAAAGGCGACGATGCAGAGAGAGGGAGAGAGAGAGAGAGAGATTTATTCGTGGCGGCCACAGAACAGACATTCCTACACTACAGTTAGCTCCTGCCGTCGCTGAGCGGCAACACTGACCCGCATGACAGATTAACGGCTTGTGTGTGTGTGTGTGTGTGTGTGTGTGTGTGTCTGAAGGCAGCAAGTATTTAGCAGGCAGCGATCATATCTATGACGTGCGTCTGAGGCGCTGACATTTTCCAAGTTCATTAAATCACTGAATCGCACACGCACACACACGCACACACACAGACACACACACACGTGCGTAGCTTACGAATCTCTGTGCGTGGCTAAATGCGAATCCACACACAAACACACACACACACACACATATATATAAATACAAATATACACACAAGACCAATTTTAAGATCAAAAAAGTCGTAAGGTAAACATCTTTTCCTCTGAAATGTTTCTGGAACATTTGATCTCATTACATCTTACCATACACACGCGCACACACACACACACACACACACACACACACACACACACACACAAGCACACGCATGCATGCACGCACACACACACACTCACACACACACACACACACACACACACACACACACGCAAAACAACACCTGACAGCTTTTTCTGTTCCACCTCTCTCTCTCTCTCTCTCTCCCTCTCTCTCTCTCTCTCTCTCCCTCTCTCTCTCTCTCTCCCCCCGAGACAACAAACTTTTTACGAGTGCAACTTTACGATGCTATTTACAAATGTGATTACACGTTGTGCCATACTGGGCTCAGGCTCTCTGAAATATGATGAACACGCTTCAACGTTCTGCTGGGGAATTGCTTCCAGCTTTTTGACCCGTTCTCTATAAACCTCACACACACACACACACACACACACACAGAAAGGCATAGACTTACACGTGCATATACAAGCACACACACACACACACACCATTTCATAGTTGTGATCTGGGTATGGGGTCAATTACCCAGCGTTCTTTGCTGTCTGGCACGAGTTTAGGAGTAAAGGCAGGTTTGAGGTGGTTTGGTGTGTGTGTGTGTGTGTGTGCGTGTGTGTGTGTGTGTGTGTGTTCCTACAGAGGCCTTATTCCATAGTGCAGAGAGGCTGAAAAGGGATTTAGAGCTTCCTCCTCTCTTTGCAGGCTTGCAGAGAGAGAGAGAGAGAGAGAGAGAGAGAGATAATCCTTATCCCTTGGATCCTTAATTACCCCAAAATCAGACTGAAATAGATTTCTGACATCCACTTATTGTTTTCTTAATAGAGGATAATGCACAGTAATCACCTTCATTACGTCTTAACGCCACTTGTATAAAAAACAAAGCCCTGACTTCAACACATTGGGTAACGACTCATTTTTACCATAATTACCTCAAATGACTTTGCAGTGATCAGTCGTGCCGGTGACCCAGCTCCTCTGACTGAGGCTACGTTTACACGTCGTCGGGTATTTTGAGGAACGAATATTTCCCTCCGTTTTCCAAAATAACATCATGCACACGGCATCGTTTTCAAAAAAGTTTTCGTTCACATCAACCCTCATAAATACGCCGTCGAGCGCCATCATAACTACGCCAAGCCTATGGGCGGCGGGGTAGGAAGAAGGAGAAAACCATGCGAGCCAATCAGAAGCCAAACCAGTCAGCAGTCTGCTCAGGTCGCACCCAAAACCGGCGATGCTGACGGTGACGAGGACTGAATTTGCAAAATTGCTGACCTCTGAGCCCTCATTTGTCTCTGCTCCTCGATATAAAAAAGCAGCTGTATTTGAAAATGCAAACCTATGGACAGAAATGCGACTGCTACTGTGAATGCATTCATAATCATCACCATCATAGACATAATATACGTATATCACGTCTACGATCGCCAAATGTAAACATTGCGCGCACTTTTGGCGCATAATGTGACTTCGGCTGCCTGAAACATGCAAACGCCAAACAGGAGTTTTCCTGAATCTCCACTTTGGCTGGAGTTTTGAGAATGATTCATTTTCAGAGGCGAATTTGCCGTTTGCGTGTAAACGAAGGGCACAAACGAAGGGAAACGTCTCCATTTTTAAAAATACCCGTGTACGTGTGAACGTAGCCTGAACCTTTCCAGTGTTTCCAGATCCACGCTTCCTTTATCGATTCCCATTTTTCCCCGCTCTTTACACTCCTCTTTTTTTTTTTTTTTGCCGCTTTCCATTCTTCTGAGAGTGTGTTGACCCCCTGATGCAGGGTCTACCTTGCCCACTTGTTTGTTGTGATATTGATTATACAGACAGCGGAGCAGTCGTGAAATTTATTCAATATTTTGTTGTTTGAACAAGAACTAATGGGAATCAGAAGCAGGGATGTTTCTGATGCGTTTAGTGTTCTTCTAAGTGACTTAAAAATGAGCTCTAAAGCTTCATGGTATCAGAGAGCTACACATAATGCTTTTTAAGTCAAATTTTAATGACATTTAAAACTGATTTTGGACAAGTCATCTATGTCTTATTCAAATAAGCATTGCAGGTTAAGTATAAATATAACTACTGAATATTGCAGATTTAAGTTTGAGGTACAGATATGATAGGTTCTTATCTAGATGATTTTATTGACTAACATTAACGTCAGAAATTTTTAACTTTGATGCAGAATTTGACTCATCTTTACACAACATGATGGATAAATGGAATTAGATTCAATGTTGATTGAAATTAAGAGCCCATAAATTCAAATTGAAGACGATTTCATGACTTATTTACAGAATTTAATTTATGACACTGTAAGACTTTTTAAGGACGTGCAGACTCGCTGATTTGGAGATACGAGCTTTTCCTCCGATGGTGTTATTTCTGCTGCCCTTTGTGTTTTCTGCCTCCCGCCGCAGCAAAAACCAACCGTGTGTGTTCATGAGCTCGGTTTGAAACGCTCAACATTTCATGCTTATCTAACCCTCAAATGCCCGCTCTCCACCTGCTCTGTCTGTGCTCTCTCCCTGCAGGAGTAAACACTTGGTGTGTGTGTGTGTGTGTGTGTGTGTGTGTGTGTAAATGTCTCTACAGTGAAGTCAAACAGAGAGCTGCTTCACTGATCATTTGAGCTTGCAGACTAAACAAAAACAGTTTCTGAGTGAGAGAGCAGCAGAAATATACAGAAAGAGAGAGAAAGCATTGTGTGTGTGTGTGTGTGACAAAAACACTATGTTGTGTGTTAACGTGCATGTGTGTGTGTGTGTGTGTGTGTGTGAATAATGAGAGATTCACTATATGTTCTTTGTTCGTGTATATAAATATGCAAGCGAGAAAGGCAAAGAACCTGTATAAGAAAATAAGAAACCCTGTGTGTATGTGTGTGTGTGTGTGTGTGTGTGTGTATATGTGTGTGAGTGTGTGTGTGTGTGTGTGTGTATGTGTGTGTGTCTAACTCCAGGCAGGGCTCTGTATTTCCTGAAGCTGAGTGGTCCGTAGTTTGATCTCATGCCATGAATGGGCTCAACACACTAATTACAGCCACCTGTGTGTGTGTGTGTGTGTGTGTGTGTGTGTGTGTGTTTGCAGCTACATTAGGGAGGGGGGGGACTGTATAGTCATGCAAAAAAAAAGCGACCTGCTCTACCTTAGTTTCCATTCTCACACAGGCACGCACACACACACACACACACACACACACACACACACACACACACACACACACACACACACACACACACACACACATAGACACACACACACACACACACACACATATACACAGCGTACTCTATTGTGTAATTTATAGGAAACAATAATGTAGCGTCATACTTAAAGGAAGCGCAGGTGTTGTTTTCGAAACCTGGATTAACCATCAGCATGTGTGTGTGTGTGTGTGTGTGTTCATGTGTGTGTGTGTGAGTGTTCGCCCACATCACTGCAGTGTGTCAGCCTTCATTAACAGGCCTGTTAGATCCACTCTGGCCTCGGTCGATCACTTTGGTCTGGCTGTCTTGTGGCTCTCACACATCCGACAAAAAATCAGCGTCGCTCCAAAAAATACAGCCTCAAGTCTCGGGAGGAACTTTGTCAAGTCTAACGTCTAGTTACAGCTGGACAGAAGACAAAATGATGACATAAAAAAAAAAAAGATCCTCATATCCTCATATTGTTTGGTGCTAGTGCTCATTTTCTGTCGTGGGAGTTTGAGCGTCTGAAGGTGGCGCTCTTTTCTCCGTCTGTTCATGAACTACCCAATTCTTCCTCTGCTTATTCCAACTAAACCTGTGAACCTCCAAATGTTTTTTTTTTTTTTTTTTTTCTGATGAAAAAGCACTGGATAAGCAACTGGAGTCTGACTCTGGTTTTCTACTCAGTATTCAACGAGGAAAATTTTTCTTTAATTCTTTTTTGTTTTGCTGGATGCGTTACATGTTGTTACCTAAACGCTATAAAAGAAATTTACTTTGCAATATTCTGCTGCGACCAGCTAACGTCCATAAAACCACCGTGGAGCCACGACGGGCGCCTTGAACATTTCTGGGACTTTGAGGCAGACAGATATTTCAGATGTTTCAGGAGGCATGAAGCCACTTTTCAACGGTGGAACGGCGCCCATGCCATTATTTATTTATTTATTTATTTATTTGACAAATGCATTTTCATAACTCTTTATCACTTTTACCTCATGAGCAGAAAAAAAAAACAAAAAAAAAACATTTGTGAAACGGAGTAAACTGTGATCAAAACTCGTGTGCCCGTCTCTCCATCAGTCAGTAAATCAGCTTGTCTCTCTGCCAAGTCTTTTTTGTCAGTCGATCTTTCTGTCACCCCGTCTGGCTGCCTGTCTGTCTGTCTGTCTGCCAACATGCCTGTCGTCTCCAGCCAGCATGTCTGTGTTTTCTGTTGAAATGTGCGTCCCAACTGGTCCGTCCCACCCCGGCCGCGCGGTGCAACTGTACGATGTTATCATCGTCAGACATGAAAGGGTAATATATTTCGTCGGATATAATAAGTCACTCAAGTCAGCACGGCCCCAAAGGCTCCCAGTTCCTCCTGATAAATTACTCCATAAACTGATGTTTCCTGGCAACTAATTCCAGCCAGTAAGCAGAGTTTTGGCTAATATTACTGGGCAATAAAGTTTGGTTCCAGGAAGTAAAAACCTACCATGGCTAGGGACTTAAAACAGTTCCAGACCCCTCAGTGTTGCAGTTTTTTATTGATAAAAAGCTTGAGCCAGTTGCGTTCACTGTACAGCTCTCAGCCTCCGAACTCCAATCACCTCCTTTTCGAGGCCAGGCAGAAAACAAGACATCAGAAATGCCGTCAGGAATAAACGTCATCAAACCCATCGGCTGTTATCTTCACTCATCTGGCCTACAAAGTCTAAACAGTCAAGCCCAATGAACTGCTTAAAGGAGAAATCCACCCTCTGGTACTGTTACACTAATATTTACACCAACATGTGATGTTCACTGCATTCTAGTGGTTATTTTCTTATCAAGTCGCGGGCATATCCGCTTCTCTTTGACTGGTTTCCTAGAACAATACAAGAAATAAAAATATCTTCATCGCTCTCCTCTCACACACATTTCTGGTTCAACTTGTCAAGATTACCATCAGCATTAAATAAAAGTCTTTTCCACAACAGAGGGATATCTTATCATTTTCCGAAAAAAGGGTTCCAAGCCTTGAAAACACATTTTCAAACTGCTTGAATGACTTCCACAAGATGTTCATGAACTTTCCCAGAGAGCTTTCTGAAACTCCCAAATACAGTTTAAGGAGAAATACCCCCGCTGTTAAAAATGATTAATACATGATCGTCGTCGTATTCCAAGAGGATATTTTGCTATAAAGTGATGTGATTTACCCTTCTGCTGTACCCACATCCTGTTGAACATGCCTCGTCTTCCTCTACTTCAGTGTCTTACATTTCCCAGAATGCTTTTTGACATATCCCAGAGAGCAGGCCTGACTTTGCTGCAGTCAGATGTGGATTACGGTGCAGCTGGAGAGAGAAATATCACCGTAAGAGCCAGAGAGCCAGAGATGATCCTTTAGAGAGAAAGCAAGAGTCGCTTTTCTGGCTCAAACAGCAAAATGTCTGCTGAGGCCGCTGTCCATGGAGAAACTGATACCTGCATCTTTTACAATGATTTCATCAAGATTTATTGATATTTTCATCCACAAAGAAACAACTGAATACCAATTCTCTTTAGCGAGGAACCACATCTTTTGTCCTTGACCAACTGAAATCTAAACACTATGATCCGTCAGTTTCTGACAACTTATCTATCCGTTTTATGAGTTTATTTTTCTTTTTCCTTGTGTTAAATGCAGGGAAAGTGGACAAGAATGCCACCTGGGTCTGTTAGGATGATTTCTCAAAAGATGGCGTTTACTCTTGATTTTATTTTTCGTGTTTCAATTTGCTATCACACTGAACTGAAACTGCACTCGATGTGACGTCACGTTGTCTACGTTTAGGTCTATGGTGTTGTTGTAGTTGTTTTTGAACAGCGTTCAAGTCTTTGAGAGTGTAACTTTCTTTAGCTGTCCTTGAGCAAGACATTTTATTTGTGTCTTGGGTGCCGTTGTGCCGCTGACCCCGGCCTTTGACCGCCCTGGAGGAGGGCAAGAGAAAAGAGAATTTCTCTCTGGGGATCAATAACGTATCGTGTTATATACTGATTCAGACTCGGACGGTGTCAGTGCATCCTGGCGTGACTGCTACCTTCATAAAAGCGAACCGAAAGGAAAAGAGGTTTTAGCTGTGCAGTTTTAGGCTGACTGCGCACAAATCCTCCTAAATTCAATCTTCATTTGATATTCTCCAAATACACAATATGTGATTAACGGGCCACATTTTTTTTATGGGGCATTCATAAGCCCCGATGCATTTTCTCCTCTGAGTTACTGTTCACATTCAGCCCTGGTGTATTTTCTGATGCTGCGGCTGGGCACGGGCCGTTTCTCCTTGTGGTTGGTTTCAGATTAACAGCGAGGCCTGGGTTTGCTTCGGAAATGAAAAATGTTGAGAGAACGAACGCTGAGGAAATACATGAAGCACCCCGAGCCGCCGCCGCCGCCGCCCCCCTCCCACCCCCCCGACGCTGAACACGGACTGTGTCGGAGCATAAAATATCAACAGAGCTCTGAAATAACATACAGGCATGAGGCACAAGTGGTTCCACGCACCCGCTCATAAACGTCAAACAGCGATGGGGTTTATGAGTTCTGAAAACATACAGTTGAGGATCAGGTTTTCAGTATTGTGTATGTGTGTGCGTGTGTGTGCGTGCGTGCGTGCATGTGTGTGTGTGTGTGTGTGTGTTGGACTGTCCACGAAGCAAGAATCTGGTTAAGCTCATTTCAATAGTTTTCAAAAGAAAAAGACCATGAACTACCCTCCTTTCTCTGTCCCTTCCTCCTCTCTGTGTAATTTTCGCTCTACAGATGTGCCTACACTATAAAAAATCTTAACCTTAATCAAGTTATTCACTCTCAGATTCAGTGTTAAAACCCTTTTTTCTTCACACAAGTGAGAAAACCTGCCACTGGGATGCAATAATCCCCCTTGTTTCCAATGCAAGCTTCACTTGTTTCATGTTTTTTAAGTATTTTTTAAGTATAATCGTGTTTCAATGAGGCAGAATAAGGCAGATCAGACCACTAGAATCAAGAAAATGACACGAGATTCAAAAAAACTCTGGAAACAAGTTGATTAGCATAACAAAACGGACAGATTTTATTCACTTCTTTGAAGAAAAACCAGATTTTAACACTGAATGTGAGGCTAAGGGACTTGTTAAAATGGAGATTTTTTTACAGTTTATGCGTGTGTGTGTGTTTGTGTGTGTGCGTCAGTCTTCATATGTACATACTTATGTGTGCTCAACTACATTGCTGTTTCACATCACTCTTCACACTTCACTGACGGAGCGCCGGGGTCAAACATGGAACAGCGGCTGAGATTTGCCTAAAATGGATACGATGTGGACGCTGAGCAGAAATCTGGCAAACACACATACAGCCGGCCTAACGCCTTGACCTCCTACCCGCCATAATAACACGATGGACCAATCTGCCAAGGACAGGTATGATTCACTAGAATTACCGGATTTCTTCATGACCACCACTGAAGGGGGGTGGAGGAGGAGGAGGGTCTGACATCATATTAGATCATATGTGTGTCTACATGTAGGTAAGCATGCACATAAAAAGTGCATCTGCCAGACAGCCAGGCTTGGAGGTGCTTTAGACTTTAGTCTTGTGTGGTCTGAGGGGAATGCAGTGAGCTCCATCTGGACTAAACAGACTCGGTTTACAAAGGGAACATACCTAAAACACTGATAACACCACCAAAAAACAGTTATCGACAATGAGCCCTCCATTTCTCGGTCTGTTGTTTTGAGGAGGATTTTTGTTTTTCTGTATATAACGGGACCAGTTGAGACAATATAAAGTCACTATCAGTAGGGAACAAACAATTATTCACTGCACTGATGCATCTGTTAGACATTCTGACAACTGCATGCAACTTTCAAGAGAAATAAGTAGATTAATTACTCTGACTTTGGCCTGCATCTTTATGAAATGCTTTGAATCAAATCATGCATGTTTCACGATTATCAAGTCTCAGAGGCTGGATTGAGTAAGGGACTTCTTTATGTTGGCTTGAAAAACTCTTTGCCTCTGACTAAACTGTCTCCATTCAGTCTCAGATTCAGTGTTAAAACCCTTTTTTCTTCACACAAGCGAAGAAAAAAGGGTTTTAACACTGGGTTTTAAGGGTTTTAACAACAATGGTCGGCTGTTAATGTTTGGCCATTGGTGAGTGTCTGTCTAAGTATAAGAGCAAGGGCTGACACTTCTTATTAGACATGTTCTTGATTATTAGGAGTATCTGTATTATGAAACCATCTGTGGAGAGTGACAGTCGTGTGAAACTGATAAGCAAACGCTGCTTTGCTTGTGGTTTGTATCTCTGCATTCCTGGGTCCTCTGGTTTGTCTTTTTGAATGACAAACACAGATTACCATCACCTGCAGGTGTGAAGAGTAATTTCCTCTCCTGCAGGCGGAGAACGTACATGCCAGTTGGCTACCGGCTGCAGTCTTTGTGTGTTCAAGAGTCACTTTTTTGGCCCCGACACAGGCTGTGTTAGGCACCGTAAAAACTGGCACTTGTCACTACCAGTTTTTGGATGTTGGTTTGGTGAGTCTGGGGCTTATTTACTTACGTACTCTCACAATCTACATATCTTACTGCTGCACTGCAAAAACTCAAAATCTTAGTCTTATTTCAAGTGAAAATGTCTTATTTCTAGTCAAAACATCTCATTACACTTAAAATAACACATGATCACCTAAGAAATAATTTGTTTTTAGACAATTTTCACTTGTTCCACTGGAGAATTTTTCCAATGAAACAAGCAAATTTTCAAATTGTCTAAAATTGTCTAAAAACTAAAAACAAGTTACTTCTGAGGTGATCATGTCTTATTTTAAGTTTAATGAGATATTTTGACTCGAAATGAGACATTTTGACTTGAAATAAGACAAATCTTCTTAATAAGATTTTGAGTTTTTGCAGTGTGAATCCAAGTTCAGGCCCATTCTCTGGGGGTTGCTGAAAGGCATCCTGGGAAACACAGGGCATCACTAACTGATGTAGAAGTGGGCTGAGAGAAAACACATGCAAAATTGAGCAAAAACAAGCAATTTTACTTGCAGATGGCCAAAGGACAGTGAATTAACAATAGGGAGGGAGAATGCACGGTGTTTCCTTTAGAATGCACAGCAACCCCGTCAGGATATATTTAGTAACTCTGGTAAACAAGTCCAACCTCAAACCAGCCCTGCATATACTTACGGCTTTTTGTACTCTGAAAATAGTGCACACCCCAGACAGCAAAAGTGCGGCCTCTCTCTCATGTGATTCGGTACATATAAAGGTCCACCGCACACGAGCAGGCAGAAACGCTCATTTGTTTGGCAGGATGGATGTTAAACGGCTCACCGGTGGTGTCAGCCCTGACGATTCACTGTTAAGAGACTCGAGCTATGCTGCTTTTTATATTCAAAAACATAACGGCTGTAGATATATGTTTGTGTGTGTGTGTGCATGTGTGTGAGACTTCCTGGATAAAAGTGTATGTGCATGATAGTGTTACTGAATGCGCGTGTGTGTGTGCATGTGACCATGTGAGTGTCTTGAAAGCAAATGTGTGTTTTTGTATATTTGCCTGCATGTATGTGAGTGTATTCATGTGTTTGTGCACAACTGCCTGCATGCATTTATGAAAGCCTGTGTGTGTGTGTGTGTCTTTGTTAATGAATACGAGTGCGTGCATGCATGGAAGAGCATGTGCCGGCGTGTGTGTGTGTGTGTGTGTCATGTGTCTTTGTCAGCAGATGTGTGTCTGCGTACGCAAGTGTGCATCTGCTTGCATGTTTGTTTGTATCTTGAATCCAAGTGCATGTGTGTTTCTGTATGTGCATGTGTGTGTGTGTTTGTGCATGTGTGTGTGCGTGCGTCCAGCTGTTGCCTCTGTAACTCTAGTAAACATCAAGGCAGCGCGGCGCTTTGCTGAATTAACGAATCTCTCACATCCATTGCCACGCGCCGCCTTTGAAACGCACACCGCCAGCTTCGGCTCGGCGCTTTGAACTCTCAATCATTCTCTGCCTCGCCCACCCTGCTCTTCACTGTATCGAATTATATTCCGGTAAAAAACATCCACTCATTAGTGCTTTAGTACTTTTCTCCCCATTTGACCTTTTCCGCCCTCTTACATTCCTGAATTCATTTCGCAGCCCGCCCTCGAGGTGTGATCGCAGTTGCTTGCAGGGCCAAGACGCTGCATGCGGTCGAGGCGATTGAAAGGAACATTCCTCGTTTTGATTTCCAGTAATTTATGCAAACTAGGCCTCCCTCAAATGTCACACACCGCACCGTGTCCCAGTAAACCTCATCTACCTTGTCGAAACCTCCATCCTCCATCGTTTCCTGTTTTGCTCCCAAACTACAACATAAAAATGAATCACATTCCGATAAACGGCGCCTACTTGTTGCTCCTCGTTATTTTTCTCCCCGTGTCACCCGTGCACTTTCATGCTGCTTGCAATCCTTTTCTTGCTCGTTACTGTCATTGTGTGTGACAAATTTTATTCTGGCAAACTGTGCCAGTTCATTAACCGGCTAAAAAAAGACTACAAAGCACTCTAGTAGGAAGATTACGAGAGGGGAGGAAAACAAGCAGCAATTGGATCTAAAAATCACTGCAGCGATTTAGTGCCGTCATGTAGAGAATATGACATCGCCCAGATATGAAACCGGCATAACTTATTTGGTCTACACATACACTTCAAAATCTATTTAGTGCAACCAAGTCAACAGAATTCAATTACGTTTTATTCGATTTAGTTCCAGCTGAAAAACAAATACATGAATGTGTAAGTGATGGTTCAGATTTAATTTTCGGTTGTGAGCTGATGTAATGCTTAACATATTTAAGTGAACACATCTCCGGCTTATTTATTTGAGCTGCAGGAGTAATTTGTACATAATAAACTGTTACCTTATCTTTATTCATTTTGACTGTCATTATTTTAAAATGTACGTAAATCATAAAAATGTTAATAATACGCACCTTTGCTGTATTTAGGACAACTTTATGGTCCACACCCCACTACAGTGTGAATGGCACTAACATGGATGGGGATTTTAATATTACTTTTTAATACATTTCTGTGTGTGACAGCTCTATGTGACCCTCTCTGATCTGTCCTGGTGCAATAAACCCCGCCCACTCGGTATTCTCAGGACATTGATATGAACGGTAAGAATTATTGGTGGCGACAATTTGACCCAGGTCCGTCGACCGCTGCTCTTCTCAGCGCTGAGAACTGAGCTCTGCTGTGATCCCTGCAGGAATGTTAGAGTGGCCTTAAAACCAGCCCCACTTCAAAGCAACGACTGCTTGGAAGTGTCTATGTGTGTGTGCGTGTGTGTGTGCGTGTGTGTCATAAATGCATAAAAGCACATGCTTGTTTGCTTTGTGCATGAATTTGTACACACTTGCACGCATGCTTGTGTGTGACTACACAGCTGTGCAAGTGCATGGGTCGATTTATTTACGTTTGTGCGTCCGTGCATGTGTGTGTGTGTGTGTCTAAGTGTGCGTGTGAGCTGAACGATGGTAGCGTGTTCTGCTGTGTGAGGCTGCACGCTGACAGACGGTCTTTGATGAACAA
>NC_043989.1:10067666-10090166 GCF_902150065.1 Myripristis murdjan
ACTCACTCACTCACTCACTCATTCACCCGCTCACTCATTCACCCAGTCGTCTGCTTGTTCACCCGCTGACTTTCTGTATTCACTTCTTCCCTTTTTCGCCGTCCCACTTTACATTTCCTCTCGTTATTGCTCATCGCTCTCGTGATCACGCACTCTCCTGCTCTTTCGCTCCCTCCCCCCTCCTTCCCATCCCTCCCTCCCTCGCCTCGCTCGGCTTTCTTGTTCTCTGGACTTTTTGTTGCTGACGGACCCCCGCCGAGAAGTGAAGCCTTAATTATGTTAAACAAATTGAGGAATCGGGGCACTTTAGAGGCTGAATCATCCGACGCTCGCTTTCATGTAGTGTTACTCACCCTGCTCGGGCGCCCGGCGCGCTTTTAAATATTTGGGACATGACCAAATGCGTCGCATTACAATTCTGCTGCATTCTCTGGGCAGTGCGTAACTCGACAGCATGTTAACCTGTGCATTAGTCAGTGGAAAAGGATCAGTTAATATGTAAAATGTTTTAAATGAAAATCTCGAAAAATAAAAAAAAAATAACCCGCAATAGGCGAAATCCGCCAAGTAGTCAGCTTTATTTTTTACAATTATTATAGATGTTTTAAGGCTGTAAAACCCCTCACTACACACTTTATACACTTTTCTCAGACGGGCATTAACATTTTCTCACTTTTCTCTCTTGTTTAAACAAGAGAAGTTCAAACCTTCGTAGAAAAATAAGTCCAGTAAAAAAAAAAAAAGCATGCAAAATTGCACTACAAAAAATCCGCGAAACTGCGAGGCCGCGAAAGGTGAACCGCGTTATAGCGAGGGACAACTGTATTACCATGCAAAGGTACAAATGTGACGTACTAAAGCAAGAAATCCTCCTGTCCTTACTTCACTTGGCTCTATAAAATAAGTGCCTCTTGTTTAGCAGGATTTTCTAAACTATTCCTTTTGCAGTAGCAGCAGTGCAGCCGGTTCTGCATGTAAAAAGTGGGAGTCCAAACCGTGCCGACATCTGTGGCTGATAATCAAAAAGAAAGAAGCGAATGCCCACTAAGCCAAAGCACACACACACACACACACACACACACACACACACACACACACAGAGAACTAAGGTTACACCTCACATTAGCTACGGGAGAGTTGCTTTGGAAACCCAGAGTGAAAACATGTTTCATTTGGACTTTGAGGACAGCTGTCGGACGGAGGTAAAGGAAAGATCCACCCTAAAACTGAATTTAAAGCACGCTGACGTCTTTGTTGTTTCGGTTTTCACGTTCGGTGCGCCGTCGCGTCTCGCTGTTTTCATCACGAAAAACCAAAGCCGTCGTTCCTCAGAGGATGCTGGTGTGTTTGGCTGCTTGGTGGCGTCCAGTGGCGCTCTGGCTGGAGCGGAAAACGAGAGTTGTCTTGCGAGATCAGCTGGCGATGTGAGGTCAGGGAGATATCAAAGCCAAGAAAAACTTTACGTCACTTTCACCAGTCATTTTTCCCAGTTGACCTTTCTTTTTCTTTTTTTTTTTTTTTAACAGTAAATCCACCGTGATGTGAAAGCGTCGTCGGAGCACATTTGAGAGAGATGACACGGGAGAGCAGAGGTGATTTAGTCGGGATAGAAGTGAGATTTCAAGCTACGGTGGAAGGCAATTGCAATTAAACGGTCCAAATTCATGAGAAATGCGCGAGTCCCTTCTGTTTTGGGGTGGATTTTCCCTGATTTACACTGAATGAGTCACTGTGCAGCCTCGTGGAAACGGCCCGCTGACTGACAGATGGCATCTCGTATGGAGAATTGAAGTCAAAGCTAGCGCAGGGCATTTAAGACCCATTAGGGGTCTATGAGAGCTTGACTTGGCATACCACCACTAGACCTAGCCCATACACTCTTTCTCTCTCTCTCTCTCTCACACACACACACACACAAACACGTACACACACACACACACACACACACGGATGTAAATGGAGCGTGAAGGCAAACAGGAGGGGGAGAAGTGAGGAGCTGAAAGACACTGAGCTCCAGAGAAAAGACGTCTTCTCTCGGTCTGTTGAGAAAGAATGAGAGAAGAGAAGGAGGAGAGAGAGAGAGAAAAAAAATGAGGAAGACGCGGAGAAGGAAGGGGCGATAAGCTCCGGAGAGAGGGAGAAAGCCAAAGAGAGGCGGAGGAGACGGGACGGTGAGGACGACGGGAGCGAAAGAGGGAGAAAAGAAATGGAGAGACGAATTTGAGAGAGATAAGGAAGGAGGGTGAGAGACTGAGGGATCAGTGGAGGAAAAAATGAGGGGAGAGAGAGAGAAAGAGAAAGAGAGAGAGAATTGCAGGACTTTCCCAGTGGTCCTGTAACCACACACACACACACACACACACATACATCATCACATAGACCTTTATACAGTCAATCGTGGGATGGAGCAATAAATAAATGAATAAATGATCAAAAACTAAATACACACACTGACACACACACACAAACACACACACACACACACACACACACACACACACACACACACACACACACACACACACACTCGTTACAAATGAATAAACCTGCAGGGAGGAAGAGAAATGAACATCCTTTCTTACGGCACAAGCCAGGTTCTGTAAAAAGCGGTAAACGGTGAGTTACTTTAGTTTTTTATTTTGTCTCTGTATTTGTTTGCTGAGCGCTCCCCGGCTGTGATGTTCCTACGCTGCGTTTGCCAGAAACCGCCTGTCAATCAAGCGGCGTGGGCGGGACAGTGGCCTTGTTGTTGGTGCGTTTCTGTAGGTGGCGCTCAAGCCGACCACCCAGTGCGTCTCCTGGCTGCTCCAAACTAAAACAGACGTAAAACGCATCACTTCTACATTTTTCCACGTGTTACGAACCGCATGGAAAAGAGCGAATGATTATTTATATGAAAAATGTCTTTATCTTAATACATCTGATCTTCTTGAAAACAGATATATAGATAGAGGAAATAAAAAACAGACTGCAGCCACACCTCTTTGTCCTGCACAGAGTTTTGGATTTAATCTGAACTCCTGTTCTCGACTTGTTAAGACATGGGCTGCCTCGCCAGAACTCCTTTTTTTTTTTTTTTTTTTTTTTTTATGTGTTGTGTTTTGTTTTTTTCTTTCTTTTTTTCCCCCTCCAGACTTGTTGATGTCTTTGCACTAAATCCAGGAACAAACAGCAGCTCTATTCTTTTCTCTCTGTCCATCTCCTCTGTGTCTCTTTGCTGGAGGTGAAACGAGGCAGAACGGGAGGATGTGGGACAGACAGCCATGAAATGGAGGCCAGGGCCCCTGAGGAGTGTGTGTGTGTGTGTGTGTGTGTGTGTGTGTGTGTGTGAATGTAATCATCCATATTTGTCTGTGTGTGTGTGTGTGTGTGTGTGTAAGAGAGGAGAGAGAGAGAGTGTGTGTGAATAAGGGGCTTTATGTATGTGTGTATGTGCAGTTTTTCTTGTATTTGTATGTGTGTTTAGGCACATCTTTACTTGAGAGAGAGAGAGAGAGAGAGAGAGAGAGAGTATCTACACACACACACACACACACACACACACACACACACACACAGGATATACTGTCTCTATATCTAATTAATAATTAACAAATATTAATCTTCATTTTTGTTGAAATGTTTTATGTACTGTTTAATGTTTCCATGTTTGGTTATTATCTCTAAATATTTGAACAAATTGTTCTTGTAACTTTCATGCCAATAAAGCTTGTGAACTGCCTGGTCTTACATATATATATGTGTGTGTGTGTGTGTGTGTGTGTGTGTGTGTGTTTATCTCTCCTGGACTCTGAACAACAAGGCGGCAAACAGCTTTTGAAACCCGACTCGCCTCCGTGCCCCTCTCCGTGCTGCTCCCCCATCTCTCCTCACACACACACACACACACACACACACACACACGTGCTCTGACCGGCATGTTTACATCTCTGTTCTCTACAATGGCACCCTGATTTCCGGAGGAGCAGCTTTGTCTGGCTCACTGTAGGGGCGGCGTGTTTTCACCCTGTGCGACCAAACTGAAGCCAGCTGATCTGCAGAGTGAAAACAGGAAGAAGACGAACAAGATAAGAGCGCCGCTCAGCCCCCCCCCCCGTTCACTTTCATCCTGCTCTGACACAGCAACGGTCCAAAAAAAAAAAAGATCCCATTCATTAGCAAAACTCACTCACCACAGGGAATTAATTTGAGACCGCATGTGCTCTCTGTCCGATTCCAGACCGAAGAATCTGTGTTTCATCCCAGAATTCCTGTTGAAGTGCTGCGCGGGCCAAAATCCAAGAACAAATTCCAACCAATCAGAGATGTCGCTGTAACCATGGAGATGTGTTGCTATTCTAGTGGCTTGACGGGCCACGAGAAAACTTCAACCAATCAGAATAATCAAGTGTAAGGAACTATAAAGCTGCTGATAACTGTACATTACATTACTAGAATGATCAGAAAAAACTGAGTAAGGACTGCGTATAAAAATAAATAAAAATAAAAATATCTGCATTAGCTATTGCTGAACTTAAATGGAAATATCTGCACAGGGCTTCTGTTAATGTAAACCAACGACCCATTTTTAGTGGGAACTAAAAAAAAAAAAAAAAAAACACAATCGGCTTGCTTATTTTAAAAGTGGTATTGGACGAGAGGAAAGCATTTATCCTTAACAATCCCTCACAACCGCCAAATCGCCGCCGCCGCCTCCTTTTCGATTTGGATCCTCTTACCCCCCAAACCACATCCTTCGCCTGAACTCTCAACCTGCTCTCCCCTCCTGGTGAGATTTTCCCGGAGCCAGCTCGCACAGCAGGCGCCGGTGGAAACCAGCGCAGCACCTGGCCGGCTCGCTCTGGAGGAGAGGAACACACTGGAAACGGTCCGAGGGGAGAGAAAACTTCGACTTCAACAGTCTTCAACGGCAAGACTCCTGGAGACGAAGGCCTGATTCCAGGTCAGCTCAGGACGAAAACAGACGCTTCCAGAGCTTTAACACAAATGAGCGGATCAAAGGATGAGCCATGCATGTCTTCTGTCTTTCTATATTATTTACTGGCTCCTTGAACCTCTTAGGACCTGGCGTCATTTTGTTTTTTTTTTGCACTGTGATATTCAAAACACGTTCAAAAATATGTTTGTATGTGTTATTAATGCAAGACAAAGCAGTCAGGACAAAAACTGCAATGTTCAGGGTGGAAATAAAGACTTTTGCACTCTATTACACAACGGCGACTTTATTGTGTTTTAAAGAAATTGAGAACCAGTGTCCACATATTTGGACATCATTTTTCTCTAAAACTACACCATGTAAAAAGATGATGCATAGTTTTTTATACTTATCAGGGTCCAATAAGCCAAAATAGAATCATATGAATCATATCAAACAAGAGCTCGGGTCTTAAGAGGTTAACACTACAGTTGTCCCTTGCTATTCGCAATTTTGCATGCTTTTTTTTTTTTTTTTTTTTTTTACTGGACTTATTTTTCTACGAAGGTTTGAACTTTGAGAGTGTTTAAACAAGAGAGAAAAGTGAGAAAATGTGAATGCCAGTATGAGAAAAGTGTGTAGTGAGGGGTTTTACAGCCTTAACATCTAATCTATAATAATTGTAAAAAATAAAGCTGACTACTTCGCGGATTTCGCCTATTGTGGGTTATTTTTAGTGCGTCATGCTCCTTTTCTCTGAGTCTAGTGGCTGGAACGGACCGGCCAAAAATTGGAAATCAGATCAAGGCAGGTGATGCTACCTGGAGGGTGTGGCTGGACCGGGACGAGAGAGCGGCTTTGACCTCGTACCCTCAAATCCAGGCTGCTACAGATGCTGCTCTGTTTCGGACAAGCCTTGGTTTATCTTTGCAATCCTTATTAACATTCAGGTTAATTGTGCTGACTGTTTGGACAACATCTGTCTGTGGACTTTGGATTGATGTGGATGTGAAGAGTTTTGCTCAGCCACTACAAGAAATAAGCTTTAGTTTAATGCTAGAATAAAAAAGGAGAACAGGCCGGTCCTTTGGTGTTTTGGGCTGATGCAGGACAGAAACGTGCGGGGGGATTCAAAACCAGAACTGTGCTTCAGGAGTCCAGAAGCTCGACTGCTCCTCTATCTCCAGGCAACACTTACAAATAAAATCTGTTTTCTCGTTCTGTAAATCACAGAGAGAAATCACCAAAATCCCCCCTGAACACTGGGGGCTGAGAATCACGCAGCTCCCCCAACCACCGCTGCTGCCTCTCCGTGCATCAGAGCCACAGCTCACACACACACACACACACACACACACACACACACTCACATGCACAGGCACAACAGGCACAGGTGTGTGTGTGTGTGTGTGTGTGTGTGTGTGTGTGTGAACAATAAAGACAGAAGAGAAAGAGAGAGAGATTGGAGTGCAAGTTACTTATGACTGGGCACTGTACAATCATACACACTCCCTTCTCACATTCTGTGTGTGTTTGTGTGTGTGTGTGTGTGTGTGTGTGTGTGTGTGTGTGTGTGTGTGCATGACTCATACCAATTAGACTGTAAACTTTGGCCACCTCTCTATCCTCTCCTTTCCCCACACACACCAGGCACCAGATATCTCAATTAAAAAATCAGAAACCTGAGAGCACACACACACACACACACACACACACACACACACACACACACACACATGCACACACACACAGGGAGGGATGGAGGGATATTGGTCTGCAACATGATCTGTTGTCTTAGTTTCTTGCCACAAGACAGCTGCAGAGTCTCACACTTGCATCACAGTAAAATGAGGCGAGAATGAGTCTGAACAGAGGAGTGTGTGTGTGTGTGTGTGTGTGTGTGTGTGTGTGTGTGTGCATTTGTGCTTTGTTCAGCTTCAGCTCAGCGAAACAAGTCCATCAAAGTATCTCAATTACAAACAATTTTGATTCATTATGAAATATGACGTCAAAAATGCAGTTTACGTTGATTTCGCTGATTTGAAATTCGAACGCCGTGCTGGTGCTGGCAAAGCGTCACGGCGAATCGCTTGCGGTCTCCAACCAGAGCCGCTTCGTTCTATTTTCCATTTGTCATGTTTCGCGTTCCCCCGTTTCAACGTTGATTACGCGTCTTGGATTTGCGCGGAGTGTCACCCTGATGAACATAAATCATGCAGAAAGCTCGTTTATTGAAACATACGTCTGGGCTTGATATCTCTCTCTCTCTGCCTGTCTCTCTCCTCTCTGTTCTCCAATTATGACCAGATGTCGGCCGCTATGGTTGAGCTCCAAAATCACCGCAAATCATCGCACCAGTCACTTACAAATGGACGTGTCACGTGCACGCTCGCACACACACACACACTTGCAAACACCGGTGTGGATGCATGCGCCCACACGTCGGCATGCATGCACAGGCACAAGAGAGTGCGCGCAGATGCAGAAGTGTGGAGGACCGTACGTATGCGCACACACACACACACCCACGCATAGTCTTGTGCACGCACACACACACACACACACACACACACACACACACGATTCCAAACCGCTTCCTTCCTTCTTACGCATGGGTTCCCAGCTCTCCTCCAGACACGCTCCCATTGTCATCACATCTGGTTTAAACTATGAATTTACTGTCATTCACTCCGCAGGGAGGAGGAGGGAGAGAGTTCGACGTCCTCGTGAGCGAAGGAGAAAAAGAGGAAGAAAAGGGTGAACGAGAGAAAGAGAGAGGCAGAGAGGGAGAGAGAGAGAGATCTGCTTTGCAAGTGGCTTTAAAACCTTTCTCTTTAAGTCTTCTCCACTGACCCACATATTTCTCTTGTGGATGTGAAGCGAGAGAGAGAGAGAGAGAGACAGAGAGAGAGAGAGAGAGAGACTCAGTTCTTGAAGGACACTGAGGTCTGCAGACTAGAAGAAAAAAAAATTGTTCCTCAGTTTTCACTTTACTGGTGGTCCTGTAACTCTATGCAACACACACACACACATGCTCCCACACAGACACAAGTGCACAGACGAACGCACACATGTATTTACTCAGACAAACATTAACACACCCACACACACACACACACACACACACCAAACACATAAAAAAAAGAACAAACAACTCGAAGGAATCTTTTAATTTCCCGTGCCAACGAACGACTGCCTTCACAAAACGCCTCTCCCTCCGCCTGACTTCAATGGCCGGGCAGCGGCACGGCGGTGCGTTTTATGGCAATCAAACGCTATTAAACTGTGGAAAAGGGGAAACTGTGAAAATATTGATACAAATTAAAAACGCGGTCAGGGAAAAACGAGCCGGCCGGCGGAGCGGAGCGCGGAGGGAAGCGGGGAGGTTGGGCGCTAATGGGGAAAAGGTGTTAAAGATCCTTTTTGTTCGAAACGGAGAGGGAAAGACAATAAGGCGCAGGTGTGGGCTCATTACTGCGAACGCGAGCGGTCATAGGGTAATTATCGTCGGACCACACAGGAGGAGAGAGGAGAGGGGAGATGAAAGCGAGGAGGAGAGGAGAAGACGTGAGGAGGCATCAGAAGAAGGAGAAAAAGGAGGGAGAAGAAAGCCAAACGAGAGGACAAAAGCAGGGTTTTGACATCGCGATCATGAGAGAGCGTCTTCACAACAGCATTTCTGAGAAAGCAAGAACCGACCATCATCCATTCCTGCCTATGCAGATCGTTCCAGCTATGAAAACACCGGGAAACACGCTTTTCTGACACCAGCGCCGATTTCTGGACTAACTGCTTCTCCAAGGATGTGACTTACAGAGGGGGCGGGGTGGAGGGGGTCATCTTTGAAGGTTAACCCAAAAGAGGAAATCTCCGAGTGCAATCTGCATAATCTTGCCCATGCAGCGACGCAGCTTCTTGACAGCTTGTGTGTGTGAACTTGTTTTTTTTTTTTTTTTTTTTTAGGCTGAAGAGAGGAGGTGGTTGTTTTCTTGATGCTTGTTTCCATGGGAGAAGAAGAGCTGATTTGTTCTGTGCTTTTTTTTTTTTTTTTTTTTTTTTTTGGACCTTGACTACATTTACATGCACACCATATTCCGGTTCGGCTCAATATTCCGGTTAAGGTAACTGCGCCGCGGCAACTGGAATATTCCGTTTACATGTTACTTGGCATGCCCCCGTGTTTCGGCGTATTCCACTCTCTGATGTAATGCGACACTCAGCCGCAGGGGGGCAGCAGCACGCGTCTGGTCTGCCGGAAATACAGACGAAGAAGTCTTCTTCTTTTACTTCTGTCGCTATTTCTATGTTTTCTCCCATCGATATACTCTGTGATATTTAAGTCTTTCATTAGCTGAAGGCGGACTGCAGTCTCCTGGCTCTTGCTGCGGTTCGCCATGCCGTTTTCCCCGCTTGCAGTAACCATAGCAACAAAGACGCCACAGAATTCCTTGCGAGTCGAGCATGTGCGGTCGTGACTGAATATTCCGGTTCGGGGAGTTTTCCGACTAAGGTGTTTACATGCCCCAATATCCCGGTTGGAACAGGAATATTCCAGGGGGCTTATTCGGAATTCTCTCCAACCGGAATATGACCTTAATCGGGTTCGGTGCGTGTTTACATGACACGTGCGCAACCGGAATATTGCGAATATTCCGGTTAATACAGGAATAAGGTGTGCATGTAAACGTGCTCCTTGTCTGCAAAATGGGATTCCCCAGTGGAGCGAGATTTGAATTAAAATGACTTCAACTTGAGGGTTTTCTGAAGGTCATTTTAGCCTGAGACTTGCTATTGCTTACCTGGTTAAACTCTAAACAACTGAAATTTTTCCCCAAAGGTGTGTTTCCTCAAGAGGCCCCATATTCTTAAAGCCCACCTCCAGCCATTGATTAAACCCTGCACACCGGCTCTAGATCTTGTATTGCATTTGATGATCTACCCATCTTAAAAAATATATTTTTATAAAACACTCAAGCGACTGGGGGCCTGGTGCCAGTGATATGAAGAGCACCACCTCGTCAGGTGACGGGATCGCTTCCTTTGGTTCATAACGCCATCAACCTTGCCTGCTCGAATCGGCTTTTTTTGAGACTGTCCTTGGCACATGTGCAGTTTCAAAGTGGAAAAGTATGTCTTGTGGTTGTGGCGTATGAAAAACACCACATGGACATGTCAACAAGATCTAAACTTTTCATCGGAGGGGTTTTTTAAAAGTAAAATCTGAGTTTGAGTTTGTGCACGGACACATATGGATGAAGCGGGGCGATTGTTTTAAAGCTTTATCAGACGGAGAATAGTTAAGAAACACACCAGTGATGCTGACGTGTTAAAGGAAATAGATCCCAGTGCTGCTGCAGGGCCCACCAAGTGAAATTTAAGCTATTTTAAGACCCTTTTAAGACTACCTAGAATGCAATTTAAGACCTATTTCAATATCATTTGCGCCAAAGTATGAAGTATAAGGAAAATCGATATGGAACAATATTGCGAGGTAGGCAGAAAGAGATGTTTTTTTTTCTCCGCAGCTTTATGTTTTTCTGATTTCGTGTTGGACTCTAAAGCCTTTACACCCATGGGCCACATGGGTGCAATTTGAGCACAATTTGAGCGTTTTCTTTTCTTTCTTCTTTTCACAGATACAGAAGCGGGCCACATGCTCCCCTTCCCAGAATTTGGCTGTAAACGAGGACAAAACTCACCACATCTTGTTAAACCTACACGCTCCCATCGAGCTGTGCTGGGTGCGGCCGTCAGAGGCTGCAAGTGAATTAATTTCAGTTAAATCTCTGTTCACACTGTGAGAAATCGAAGGCTTGATTTTAAGTGCCACAGGGAAAAAAAAAAAAAAAAAAAAACACAAAAAAATCAGCTACATTAAAAAAAAAAAAAAAACATCCAAAAGATTTACGGTTTTATAAAAGTTACTTCATTCAGCTGGCATTTATGACCTATGAAATACGTATTTAAGATATTTTAAGAGTTTTTAAATTGAGATTATGAAGTGAATTTAAGACTTTTTAAGACTTTTTAAAGGACCCGCAGAAACCCTGGATCCAGAATCACAGAACAAACACGTCTCCTCCTTTACTCACGTGGGTTTGCCCAATTCACTGTGTGTGTGTGTGTGTGTGTGTGTGAATGAAAGGGATAGTGAATGCATGAGAGAGAGAGAGAGAGAGAGAGAGAGAGAGGGAGAGAGGCAGCAGCTGTCTGTGTGGATGACCTCAGAGGCAGCTGTTGCCCCCCGCCCCACCCCTCCATCTCCACCCCTTGCCCTCCGTATGCCAACGTGCCTTTGAAGTTCAGGAGCAGACCGATGCTGCGCTGCTGGACGCGACACCAATACTGACATCTGGGAAAAAATTAAACCTAATTGTTTATGCCAATTGTTTTATCGAAAAGGCGTGGGAAATCGTTTTCTTACACTGGAAACTCGAATTCAAAATGTGATTTCAGCGGTCAGCAGGTGAGTTCGCTGTGTAACCGACATGACAACACATTGGATTTCGCTGCTGCAATCAGTCCAAATCCGACACAATCCCTCTTTTGTGGGCTTGTTTGCCCGCGGATTTATGTCACAGATGATTCACATTTCCAGATCAGAGCTGCATCATAAAAAACATTAGAGTTTCATAAGCGAAAAAAGGCCTTAAGATGACGCACCGCGTTCAAAGGAGACCGCCGTGTGCTCTGCTCTCACGCCAGCAGCTCTTTTGTAACAGCAGGTGTCAAATTTTTCAAATGGTGGCGATCTCATCTTGGAAGGAAACTCTTGGCGGATCGTGAGCCAAAGTGCAAAGCCGAATTTCTTTTTTTTTTTTCTTTTTTTGCGTGCTTCGATTAAAGAAAAAAATGAACCTCGGATTGATTAAATTAAAAAAAGCGATATCGGTCGGCCGTATCGGTGTCGCAGCGCCAAGTCGAGCTCGCCGCCTTTGAAGTGCCGACACTGGGCAGCGAGAGACAGTTTAGTCAGACTCTCTGGAACTCTGCAGCCTTAATCTCCCTGCTGGCATCCACTCCACTGACTGAAACCTGACACACACACACACACACACACACACACACACACACACACACAGACACACACACTTAACTATGCAAACAGACACACATGCAGAGTGGCATGTACACAAACACATGCAGTGATGCACACATACTCGTATGGATGCACTGAGGCGCAAAACTGACACACACACACACACACACACACACACACACACACACACACACACACACACACACACACACACACACATAAACAGGGCTGCCTACATGCGCCGGCTTCTTCTGAACAGGTATTTTGTTTACATGCATAAGAGTTGGTGTATGTGGGGAGGCGAGGGGAGGGGGGGCTGCAACAAGCACAACAAATGTCTCTTTTATAGTGACACCAGAACTGAGGCGGGCACACACACACATACACACACATACACACACACACACAGAGAGAGAGAGAGAATCAAGGCAGTACGCAATGTCCTACACACACAGACAACGAGAGCAAAAGCACAAACATCTCCTTCAACAAATGCTCCATTCATAGTCTTACTGGCGCACACATGCACAACAATGATGGCAAGCGTGGACACACACACACACACACACATGCAGCGCAAACACACACACACACACACACACACACACACACACACACACATACACACACATACAAAGACAGAGCCTCATTGCCTAAAGTATTACACAAGCTTGACTGTTGTATAAAAGGCCCATCAACTGAACCTGGCTAATTACAGCATGTCCCAAAAACCGAACAGGAGAAAGAAAGAAAGGCAGACTGAAAGAAGGAAAGACAGAAAGAAAGAAAGAAAGAAAGAAAGAAAGAAAGTATAATGAGGAATAGAGAGAGCTAGATGATGAGCAAGACAGAAAGAAGCCAAGAGAGGACGAGTGAAATAAAGCAGAGAAATCTTGTGACTTGCTTATGGATGGTTGGACTCCATCAGTCTTTCACACACACACACACACACACACACACACACACACACACACACACACACATGCACCTCCTCCTTACATACACTCACATTCTTTCCGATACAACTCGGCCGTGTCTTTTGCCAAAACATAAATTTGCAGTTGTGCGGTTTAACTCCCTGATGACATCGGGGGTTATGTCTTCTTCTGAGGTCACTTCACTTTCAATTTAAAATGTGCACACAGCGTACTGGTGTGTGCTAGCACCGAGTTAGCAAGTGGTGTGTGCTGAACCTGACACGATTCTGTTTCCGAAACATTATATCTCCCTTTTGGGGGAAAAAAAAATAAAAAATACCTCAAGCACGACACTGAACATCACGTAAAAATAACAGATCCAGTGTCATTTTGGCAAATATGGACTGAATTATACACTGCAAAAACGCAAAATCTTACCAAGATTATTTGTCTTATTTCAAGTCAAAAATGTCTTCTTTCTAGTCAAAATATCTCATTACACTTAAAATAAGACATGATCACCTCAGAAGTAAACTGTTTTTAGACAATTTTCACTTGTTTCAAGTGAAAATTCACTTGAAACAAGAGAAAATTTGCTTCTTTCATTGGCAAAATTTGCCAGTGGAAAAAGTGAAAATTCACTTGAAATAAGTGACAATAGAAACAAGAAACAAATTTTGCCAATAAAACAAGCAAATTTTCACTTGTTTCAAGCAAAACTTGAAACAAGAGACAACTGTCTTAAAAACAAGTTACTTCTGAGGTGATCTTGTCTTATTTTAAGTGTAATAAGACATTTTGACTAGAAATAAGACATTTTTGACTTGAAATAAGACAAATAATCTTGGTAAGATTTTGAGTTTTTGCAGTCTAAAGAGTCATACGTCATCTAAAGAAGGTTTAAAAAGGGTCCTCAATCAAACGACTCACCGATAACGATGAGCGTGTAGTTGATGTTGACGCTGCCGAAGCCGTTGGTGGCCTTACAGATGTACGTTCCCGTGTCGTCGGCCTCCACCTCTTTAATCCGCAGGGCGTGCTGCAGCACCCTGAAGCGCGACCAGCCGCTGTGGATGTTGCGGCCGTCTTTGGTCCACATGATGAGCGGCGGGGGGTCGCCCTCCACGGGACAGGGAAGCTTCATGGTGCGACCCAGGCGAATGCTCTGCCGGTGGGACACCCGCTCCGACACCCGGGGCGGACCTTCACAGGAGGAGAGGAAACCGGAGAGTTCATAAGGCGCTTCTGGTCAACATTTCATACAAATAAACGAGATAATGATGAATTATTGAATAGATAACCGTTTCATTTACGCATTTCCTGAGGTTTAACTAGAATCAAAAGACGTCACATTTTGATTCGACATGTGATCTCTGGAAAGTGCTGTGCAACGAGCATTTAGCACACCACAAATCCCCCCAAAAACAAAGATCTTTTCTCAGTCTGTTGGCAGCATTTTGACCCCTACTGTTTTTTTTTTTTTTTTCCTGCGACTCGATGTGCATACAGTATGTGCAAACTTCCTGCTGACAGTTTTATCTTTCCTTTTTTATGAGGCGTCAAACACACATTTACACCAGATTCCAGATACGAGCGCATATTCAGGCTGAGGTCATATTCAAGATAAGCCGTTTTCCAACATGACCCCTTCTTGTGCCGTGTGGATGGAGCGGACGGAGGCGGACATTAACCAATACTCCATCAGGGACGCTGTGGTGTGTAGAAAATGGACTGTAAATGTGTGATTTCTGTGCACAGAGCCGTTGTGCCTGCCCTTGTGACTTGCATATCTAAAATTTTATGGATCCATTCTGCTGAACTTTACATGCAAGCTGCTCGAAAACCAAACCAAAATTCCAATTTTAATGAGCTCTAGGACCAAAAATCCTCTGAATGTTATATGAAAAAACAATGAGAATGATCTTTTACCCTTCAGTAAGTTCATAATCTCTTGGCTAAAAAAAAATGACATTTTACTTAAGACAAAAAACTGCATCCCCAGGGATCAAACGTCAAGCAGGTTTAATATCAACCCATATGGCTTTTTTTTTTTTTTTTTTTTTTTTTTTTTTGCCGGTAGAGACATAAAATCAAGCGTGACCTTGACCGCCCAGTAGCCGGTCTACTGTGAAACTGCACACTGGAAAAACAGAGTGGGTGGAAAAGTAGCCTGATTGAATGAGGAAGGTGGGAGGGGAGGATGGAGGATGGAGAGGGAGAGACACAGGAGGGATGGAGAAGAGGTGGAAAAGAGAGGAAGGAAGGTAGGGGAGGCCGTGAAGCGAGGGAGGATGGAATTTAAGGGAGTGAGTCTGAAACGAGAAAGGGGATGAAATACGGGCGAATGACAGAGGAGTACAAAGAAAGACAAACAGAGAGATAGAGGAGAGATGGAGGGAGGGAGGTGGGGGTCCAGAAAGTACTGAACATCTCTGTTTGGCTTCTCAGCGCTCCTTCTGGGTTAAAACAATACCCTCCAAAAATAGTACCAAAAACAAATGCAAGCCGCGGCCCACCACGTCGGCACAAAGTGTGTCCCGAGAGCCAACTGTGACCAGAAAACAAGCCGGGTCAAGCCGACAGCTTAAGGACCTCTTTCAGGGAAGGACAAAGGGCGGAGTTTCAGCCGTTATCCGACCGAATACACAGCACGGCCTGATCCAGACGGGAAACACAACGCAAACATAGCTTCAAATATTTGACGTACTCCAAGTGTGTTTAATTTGTTGTGCCGTTTGTCCGACACTGCCTTATCAGTCAGAGGAAGAAAACAGCACAACCAGAGGCCAAATAGTTTGTCCTTGTAAAAAAAAAAAAAAAAAGAAAAAAAGGGGGTTTCTAAACCATTGTAGACTCGAGGGTGTTGTGATTTGGGAATACACATTTGTCTTTTTGGGTGTTGTAACGTGGATTTCACAAGATCGGAAAAACAACGGGGTTTTTGATTGTGGTTCTTTCTTGGCTTGTGTTGGAAGGGAGGTGAAAGTAGATTGTACATAAACGCTATCAATATCTGATATTAAAACTAGGAAACTAGCAGCTGATTCTTTCTAGCACTTTCCTGGACAAAATTGCGCACATTAAGTGACGTATTTTAAGTTTCTGGGTTCATTTTTTTTTTTTTTTTTATACAGGGTTCCGACACCTTTTCTCAAATTATATTCAGGTGTATTTTCCATCACCTGTTTGCAGCGGTTTACGGCTACGAAATGATTATTTGATTTCTTCATCACATTAAATCAGATGTTATTATGTTTAGTGATTAAATTAAAAAAATAAAAGGAAAACACAACAAAGTTTCAGGTTTAAAAAACGTGTTGCTGACCGAGCCGTTTACATTACATTTTTCAAGAAGTTTCAAGTACGTTATTCAAAATCCAAGCACTTTCCAAACCTTGAAACATTAAAATTCAAGCATTTTCAAGGATTTCCAGCACCTGTACAAACCCCCTGTAAATAATAATAAACAGAGGAACTAGGCAGTTAGCACTGACAACCACCGTGGTTTAATTTTTTTCACCTTCTTGTTTGGCAAGAGGCTTGATTACCATGGAAACCAGCAACACCACACTGCGTGGAATAGACATTTTTCCACATTTTGACATGAAATAGCAGGATAAAGCCCGGTGTTACTACCGGCATTAATCAGATTCTGCTTCCTCTAAGCCTCTCCAGTGAGCCAGCGACATCAGGGCCCTGGCTCGGTTAGACCTAAATGGACCTTTTGGCTGACGTTTTCACCAAAAGGTCAAATTTTGACAACAAAAATATATTAAAATGATGGATATGTGTTAGTGTGTGGCTGCTTTACTCTTTTTTGATATCACTGTCATAGCCAGGAGCATACTGAGTCTATATAGACCTCATTATTTGCCTAAATCACTGATAAATTGTGCTTATTCCACTTTTATTGTCAGAAAGTGCGATGCAAACACACCACAGCAATGACTGGCGAGCAGCAAAGATGTTATGTGTTAAACAAAAACACTTTCTTCGCCTGCTGTAATATGCAGGACAGCAGAGACGCAGTGAAAGAGAGGCGATGAGCCGAGCAGACTGAGAGGTACAGTAGTTACAGTGGAGCTGGAGGTGTTTTCTGTCCCGGCTGGCCGCTGTTTTCACAGCAGAGCGGAGAGGTGGACGCCGTGATGGATGGAAGGAGGGCAAAAGTGTGAAAAAGACATTAGTCACAGAGAGGTATTCACAGCAGCCTCTCCTCCCTCCTCTCTTTCCTCTCGTTCCTGGACGGGGGAATGTGCTCAGCGGCATGGTTTTCTCATCAGGGGCGAGACAGGAGTTTCTCTCCCTCTCTCTCTCTCCCTTTCCCTTTGCACTCTTTTTCTCCATTGCACTCTATCTATTTATTTCTCTCTTTCTCCTTTCCTTTCTTTCTGGTTTTGTATCCTCAACGTTTCTCCCTCTTTCTCTAGCCCCCTTTTTCTCTTTCCTTTTCTTGCTACACATTCCTCCTTCTCTCTATACATCTATCTCTCTATTCCCCTTTCTCTGCCTCTTTCCAAAAAGGTTCCTTATTCCATGTTTCCAATTGATTCATAATTTCAGTGGGGATACTATTTTGTTTGCATCATAATTCATTTCATTTCATTTATTTTATTTTCTTAAATACTGATAAAGTGATTTTTTTTTTGTACCAAACAAACATGTTTTCTTACATCTGGAGAGCAAACTGTGCAGGCCAGGGAATCTCTGCGCCACAAAGGTACTTCATTCTTATCAATATTTCATTACACATTTTACCTTTATCAAAAAAAAAAAAAACAAAAAACAAAAAACAAAAAAAAACTGCAGCTCCAGCAGTTTGGATATTGCACTTGGACGCAGTGCAATTTGGATATTTTGATTGTTCATGCCTAGTTTGCATCTTTCCCTCCTCTATTTTCTTGCTCTTTCCTGCTTTTTCCTCCCTGTATTTACCTTTATACCCCCCCGCTCTCTCTCTCTCTCTCTCTCTAACAGATTGAAATCTCATTCTCCTGAACTCTTGCTGCTCCCCTGCTACCTCTCCTCCCTCGACCTGTCCTCCCCTCCCTCTCTCTCTCTCTCCCTTGTTGCCCCCTCCTGTCTCTTCTCCTTTTTCCAGTCATCACTTCTCCCGGCTGCTCACTCTGTCTTTTTGCAATTTTTGAGCTCTCTTTCCCTTCCCTTGCTCCCTTCTCTCTCTCTCTTTCTCTCTCTCTCTCTCTCTCTCTCTCTCTCTCTATTTGGTTTCTTTCATCACACTCATTCACACACAATCCCCTCCGTTCACTGCAGCGTGTCTCTCTCTCTCTCTGCGTCTCTCTTTCTCTCCCCCTCTGTCCCGCTTGATTTACTGCTCTCCTGCCTTCTGTTTGAGACAGAGCCCAGACACACACACACACACACACACACACACACACACACACACACACACCTCAATCTCTCCCCATAATGATCACAGGAGCAGGACCCCTCACTGAACCTCTAACTTTCGACAGTTAACCTCCTCCACTCTCCCTCCTCCTCCTCTTCCTCCTCCTGCTCCTCCTCCTCACTCCGTGACCGAAGTAAAACTCTTTTTAATCTCTCTCCAGAGGGATGAAACTGAAGCAAGCAAAAAATCTTTTCTGCTCTTTTGCACAAGAGGCACGGTCACTGTGTGTGTGCACGCATGTGTGTGTGAATATGTGTGTGTGTGTGTGTGTGTGTGTGTGTGTGTCCTATGGGCCATCTACGTGCTGCTGAATGTTTATGAAAGAAAAGTGCTGCATATAGTTATTATTGTTATGGTTGTGTCAATGTATGGAGGCCTATGTGTCAGTGTATACATAAGGGTTATCCTGTTCTGTTAAGGGAATGTGTGTATGTGTGTGTGTGTGTGTGTGTGTGTGTGTGTGTGAGAGAGAGAGAGAGAGAGAGAGAGAGAGAGAGAAAGAGAGAGAGAGTTTGTTTATTGACTTTATTGTATGTTTGAATGTAATTTTGTGTCTCGGCATGGCTCTGTGTTTGTATATGTCTGTATGTCTGTGTTTGTGTGTGTGTGTGTGTGTCTGTGTGTGTGTGTGGCAGCAGAGAAAATTGCAGGCCTTTATGTCTGGCCTGCAGTCTGTTTAGTCCATTTGGGGCTAACGGCACTCCCTCGGCTGCAACTGCCTCCGCACAACAATCTAACGCACCTTGAGGATTTTTGTTGGTCTCTGAACACACACGTGTTTGCGCACACACACACACACACATACACACACAGTGCATATGCTCCCTTTCTTTCCCCATGTGCGGCAGGCAGCAGGGAGTGTGTAGGTAGGCTAGACGTGCATGTCTGGTATGCTACAGTGTAATGACAGGAAAATACAGCCCACGACACACACACACACACACACACACACACACACACACACACACACACACACAAAGGCAGACCCTCCCATCTTAGTGCTTTAGATCCTCAGTATGAACGGAAGGAGAGGGGGTGTTAAAGCACTTTGTTCTGTTGTTTGTTCACTTTAACACTTTAACAAACTCTGACCTGTGAAAAAAATGAGCTGAAGAGTCACTGAACATGAACAAGTTGGGAAACGTGGATATGACTTCAGACCCGTGGTTTGTCAGAGTTTAGCTCAAATCGTGTCGGAGATGAAAAAAAGGGCAGAAAACAAATCAGTCTGTTGTGTTAACAGTTGAATCAATACATGAATATTTATGTAATACTGCTTATAGTTTTGGTGGGTGGGTGAATGACTGGGGGGGGGGGGTTTGAAGGTTGCATCATTCTATTCTAGTCTAGTCTAGTCTAGTCTATGCCAAATTAAATCTTGAAAACTCTTAAGGCTGAATTATGCTTCCGCGTAGGAAGAGCGTACGGAGGATGTGCGAAGCTTACGGGGGTTGTGCGACCGCCGCAGAGCCTTGCCGCGCGCCTCCCAAAAATTGTAACTACGCGGACCCTCCGCAGCCCCACAAGAGCTGTGATTGGTCCGCCGAAGTACATCATTTCCGGCATTTCGTTGCAACCGGCATCACAACATCCTGTTGTTGTGCCGGCCGGCAGCGCCGTTTTTAAAACAACTGTTGTCTCTCGACTCGTCGGTTGTGCTTGAAAACTTTGGAGAGTGCTGGATCTCGCGGAAGCACGCCTGGCCGAGGAGGTGCGCAAGTAGCAGCACCTATACGACTCGTCCCCTCGCCATTATAAAGACGGACAGAAGAGCAGCGACCATACGTCACAGATAGGGTGGCCATTTCCACAACTTCTTATTTGTTTAGTCACATTTTAGTTGACGAAAAGTCTTGGCATTTTAGTCTAGTTTTAGTCGAAGAAAATCCAAAGTATTTTAATCTAGTTTAAGTCAATAGTTTTAGTCAATATTCTTTTTTAGTCTTTGACCTACATCATGTTGGCTTTTTTTTTAATTTAACAATATTTTAAATTATTATTTTAAAAATGTAAATTACTTATCTAACAGACCTAACAATTCAGCTACAAATGAATGAGCAGTAGTATGCATGTGATAACATAGATTGAAAAATAAGCCGAAGTGATACCTCTTCTCTGAATAGACAAGCTAAGCCAGTGTGCTGCTGTTAGCCAGTGACTTCAGACTCCAGACAGCGCCACACACACGCACTCCAGCATGAGGAGAAAAACTAGCGCGCATCCAATTAATGCACTTTCTGGATTGTAATTTAAAGGTCTATGACGAAAAATATGACTGATATTGATGTACAGTCCGGGCCAGCGTTGCGTTCAAGTGCAACTCCAAAAAGGAGGACAAATAAGCGTCCGGCTTGAGGCTGCGCCGGACGCCGGACAAGGCATTTAAATTCCGGACTGTCCGGCCTAAATCCGGACGTATGGCCACCCTAGTCACAGAGTCTACGTTGGTGGGAGAAGAATTGCTCAGTGTGTTTCGCAGAGGTATGTTGGACACACACGCGCTGCGTAGGAAATGCGTGCTTCGCATAACCCCCGTACGCTCTTCCTACGCGGAAGCATAATTCAGCCTTTAGGAGCCAGACATTTCTCCGTTCTCGGTTTAGGAGAAGCAGAGATTGTCACTAAAGTGAGCATAGCGGATCCACCTTAAAGGCCAGTCCACCTTAAAGTGAACGTGGTCAAGTTAGGCTAACCCACTGTCATTAGGCCCGTTTCCACCAAAATGTTCCTGGTAGTATTTGGGGGGCAGGAGCTGCTACAGGAACATCCTCTGGCTCGTCCCTCTCACCTGCCGTGTCTCCACTGAGAGGGCCGAGTAGGAGGAAGGTTCCTGTAAAGTTACCGGGCGTGACCTGGGCATCAAAATGTGTGTTGTTAAAAAAGCCTGTTGTTAGTGTTAGCTAACGTCCACTAAAACTAACGTTAGCGTGTCGTTAACGTTAGCTGACGTCCGCTAAAGCTAACGATAGCGCCCCTAAAATGCCGGCTAAAAAGTGTGTTGTTAACGTTAGCTAGCACGTTAGCGTTAGCTTGGTAGTGTTGGCCGTGTTGCTAGGGACGCCTGCGTTCTGTTGACATCACATCACACCATGGGTAAACCCAGGAGTTTTTCGGGGCCGCTCAGAGTCCCTACCCCGAGGCAGGGCCGTTTTTTAGCCCCTGTAAAGGTTCAGGAACTCTCTCCTTCGGGGTAGTTCCGGCGGTGGAGACACGCGACAACGGCCACGGCCCCGTAAAATTACCCCGAAGTTCCAGCGGTGGAAACGGGCCTCTTAACTTTGGGGCTAAGCTCCTTCACTTTTACTTCCGCTTTTTCGTCTGCTGCTGGTTTATTGGTTCCCTACAACAGTCGAAAGAAAATTGGGGATGCCGCCTTTGTTACTTACACCCCTGAGCTTTGGAACACACTACCTTTAGACATCAGGGAAGCTAGACATCTTTAAAAGAAGATTAAAGACCCACCTTTCCACTTTAGCCTTTAACTAGCTCCTATTTTATTCCACACTGTTGTCTTTTATTGTTTTATTTGCATCTTGTTTTATTTCAAATTTTCTTTCAATTTTTAGCCCTTTCTTTTTAATTCCACCCTGTGCTGTGTTTTATTCTTTTTAATGTTTTATTTAATGTGTTTTCAAATGTTCTTCTTTTTATTGTGAAGCACTTTGAGCTGCAATTCTTGTATGAAAGGTGCTATACAAATAAAGTTTTATTATTATTATTATTATTATTATTATTATTTTAAGTAAGAAACACAGGAACTTGGCTCAGGCCTTGAGGAGTTTTAACACACGGCTCTGCTACGTTCACAGCTACACTGCTAACCTACACACTGAGCTAAAAAATCGAAAATCAAGGGTTCTTCCTCTAGAGGTCATGAATGTGCACATCAAATCTGCAAAGAGTCCAGTGAAACCTATTTGAGTGGCTCTGCAGTGGCTGGGGCGAATCCGTAATATCTGCACCCCGTCCTTTCTGGAAGTCTTTCTCATCAAGCTGTCTCACTAAAACATCGGCACGTTGCTTTTCCTACGGAGGCCCGACAGGACCGCCTCGCACACTTTGACGTTTTAGTGGTAACATGTGTTTCACATGGCAGCCAAGACCCGAGCACAGAGCCGCTTGTTCACATCAAACTCGGTTTTATCGTCTCTCCCAGACATTTCTGTGACACTTCATTACGTGTAAACAAAACACTGCTGCACGTTTCCCTCACAGT